>NC_088802.1:16228313-16297933 GCF_011386835.1 Chrysemys picta bellii | reverse complement strand
ACGTTCCTGAAAGCACGGGATGTGGCAATTGGGATATCATGGCAGCATTGGGGCATGTTGATACAGTGGAACGCTGATTCTGGGCCCAGCAAACAAGCACAGACTGGTGGGACCGCATAGTGTTGCAGATATGGGATGATTCCCAGTGGCTGCAAAACTTTTGCATGCGTAAGGCCACTTTCATGGAACTTTGTGAGTTGCTTTGCCCTGCCCTGAAGTGCAGGAATACCAAGATGAGACCTGGCCTGACAGTTGAGAAGTGAGTGGCGACAGCCCTGTGGAAGCTTGCAATGCCTGACTGCTACCGGTCAGTCGGGAATCAATTTGGAGTGGGCAAATCTACCGTGGGGGCTGCTGTGATCCAAGTAGCCAGGGCAATCAAGAAGGGTAAGTGCTAAGAAGGGTAGTGACTCTGGGAAATGTGCAGGGCATAGTGGATGGCTTTGCTGCAATGGGGTTCCCTAACTGTGGTCGGGCAATAGACAGAACGCATATCCCTATCTTGGCACCGGACCTACTTGCCAAAGAGTACATAAACCACAATGGGTACTTCTCAATGGTGTTGCAAGCACTGGTGGATCACAAGGGCCGTTTCACCAACATTAATGTGGGATGGTCAGGAAAGGTGCATGACGTTTGCATCTTTCGGCACTCCGGGCTGTTCGGAAAGCTGCAAGAAGGGACTTTCTTCCCAGACCAGAAAATTACTGTTGGGGATGTTGAAATGCCAATAGTTATCCTTGGGGACCCAGCCTACCCCTTAATGCCATGGCTCATGAAGCCATACACAGGCAGCCTGGACAGCAATAAGGAGCAGTTCAACTATAGGCTGAGCAAGTGCAGAATGGGGGTAGAATGTGCCTTTGGGGGTTTAAAAGGGCGCTGGCACAGTTTGCTGAGTAGGTTAGACCTCAGCGCAACCAATATTCCCATTGTTATTGCTGCTTGCTGTGTGCTCCATAATATCTGTGAGAGTAAGGGGGAGATGTTTATGGCAGGGTGGGAGGTTGAGGCAAATCGCCTGGCGGCCAATTTTGAACAGCCAGACACCAGGGCAATTAGAAGAGCACACCGAGGCGCGCTGCACATCAGAGAGGCTTTGAAAAACAGTTTCATGATTGACCAGGCTACGGTGTGACAGCTGAGTGTGTTTGTCTTTGATGCAAAGCCGCCCCCTTTGGTGAATGTACTTCCCTGTAAGACAATCCCTCTTCCCCCTCCCCCCCTTCGACCACAGCTGGCACAGGAAATAAAGTCCCTATTGTTCTGAATCCATTCATTCTTTATTTATTAAAAAAACTTGAGATCACTGACAACGCTGACTAGTAAAAGGAATCCTGGGTGTACAAAGGATTTGATAACTGAGTGAAGTGGGGGAGGAGGAAAAGACAAGGCCACATTCCTTATTGTAGCCACACTACAAATCAAAGCTGTTTGAATGACCGCCTTCTGTTGCTTGGGCCATCCCCTGGAGTTGAGTGGCAGGGTGCCTGGAGCCTCCCCCGCCCCCGCGTTTTTGGGCGTCTGGGTGAGGAGGATATGGAACTTGGTAAGGAGGGCAGGCAGTTACACAACATGACATCAGAATGCATTCAAATTTGGACATGTGCTTCTCAATAGACTGAAGTTCAGGTCAAGCCTGTGCAGTGAGATTGAAGCTCATTTAAAGCCTTTCTCAGGGAATTCAAATGCTGCGCAACTGGTTGAATACCATCAATCTGTGCAGACCATCTAGTATTGGACATCCCATGTAGTGAAACAGGAAGATATTGCTTCAGAATTTCCCATCTTTGTGGACTGCTACTGAAGAGATGGTACATTTGCTGAACAGTTCCAAAGTAAGTAATTGCCTCCTCGCATGATTCAGCACAGTCAACAACTACAAGGTTTAGCATGTGGTTTCCACAGCTGGAGAAAATACAGTTTGAATTATGCTCAAACAGAACTGCTCGTACACCTTTCACCGTGTCAAGTATCAGGGGGTAGCCATGTTCGTCTGTATCCACAAAAACAACGAGGAGTCCGGTGGCACCTTAAAGACTAACAGATTTATTTGGGCATAAGCTTTCGTGGGTAAAAACCCCACTTCTTCAGATGCATGGGCAAATAAATCTGTTAGTCTTTAAGGTGCCACCGGACTCCTTGTTGTTTTTGTACACCTTTGTACTTCCCAGCCATATTAGATCCATTGTCATAGGCTTGACCAATGCAGACTTGAAAATCTAACTTAAAACCTTATGGAATTGCTAGTACTCGAGCAGCAATTTCTTTTCCAGTTTTTCTCGTGAAATTATCAAACAAAATAAACCTTTCTTCAATTGAAAATATTGAGCTGTCTACAATGTTAACATATCGAATAACCATAGTAGTCTGTTCCTTGTGAGAACAATCTGGAGTGGCATCAACAATGATTGAAAAACACTTGGCATTTCGAATCTCATCAAGAATTGTTGTTTGTACGAAAGACCCACATAGCTCAGTAAACTCGTTTTGTATACGTGTGGAGAGATAATGGACTTGCATGTGCTTTTGACTCTTGCGATTCTCGAACATGTTTAACATGCTCTGATAAAAGTGGGTCATATTTGCAGAGGAGCTCAACTATGCCTAGAAAGTTTCCATTTGCACGATCACCAATACGTTGACTGGAACCAAAGAAAGCCAATCCCTGCGCAGAAAGAAAAAGGATGACATTCAGGATGCGCTCAAGAAGTTTTTTCCAGTTATTAGTTTCTGTAGAGAATTCAGTCAAGATTAAATGCTCAACGAAGGAATACTAATTAAGAACACAAAATCAAACAGTCAGACAAGTTATTATCCTTATCACTGAATCAAAACTCAAGCACGCAAAGTATAATATAACAGGCTGAGCTGAAGACAAAGAGATGGCATATATATCATAAACACAGACACAGATACAGACAGAGGGATAATGTCCAAAAATTTCAAACGTGTCCTCACGAAACTCAGTCTACAAGATTGCTCGCACAAATTTTCACCTTGAATCTGGGCCTATAGACTATGAAAGCCTATGATGATGGCTCAACCAACCAACCAGTCACCTCTTTTAGCTACCATAGGAAGATAATAATGAGGAATTCTCACACACAAATAATTCCTTAGTCAATTAGACATAAAACTATAAAAACACTAAAATGTAACAGTTCTCTACCTTTCAAAATGCACTTGATCCAGTACCAGCCACTAGTAGTGGTTTGTTTCTATAATCAGCTGATCTGAGAGGACACGTTCATCACAGTCTAATCTTGTGCCATCAGAACCGATATATTTTTATTAATACTTATGACATTTTTAACTACTTTAATATGACAAAATCTATATCAGTTAACAAAAAAAAGTATGTCTTTTACCAAATCACACCTCTTATTTGCTTAAATTTGCAGCTCTAAGCTGAGAGAGTGTGTCACATTTTGGCCCAATAGGGATGCACATAAAGACAAGTTGTGAAACTTATCAAATGCCAAAAAATTAACGTGTCTAAATTTGAGGCCCCCTTTGAGCTTGAGGCCCAGGCCAAATGGCACTCCTGGCTCCCCTCTGATTGGCCAGGTGCGGATCCTGAAAACCACGGCCGTAAACTACTGTAAACTATTATTCTTGTCTATTATGGGTTAACTACTATTATCGTCATTAAACTCACTTTATAGGTAACAGCTTATATTTATGAACTAACAGAATTTTGAATTAGAAATCTAATGACCTAGAACAAACCCCGACTGATACACGGTCACTCTGCAGTTTCACAGTTTTCAGCCTCTGTCAGCCCAGAGTTTGGAGTATGTTTAGTTGTAACTTGAGGAATCCTCTTCTGAAATCTTTGTTTACTGTTTTGAGCTCCAGTTTAAATAAGGCCACGTATTCCTGGGTGTGATGTCTTGGGGTACGTCTTCACTACCCGCCAATTTGGTGGGTAGTAATCGATTTATCAGGGATCAATATATCGCGTCTCGTTAAGACGCGATATATCGATCCCCGAACGCGCTTCCCATCGACTCTGGAACTCCACCGGAGCGAGCGACGGTAGCGCAGTCGATGGGGGAGCCGCAGTCGTCGATCCCGCGCCATGTGGACCCCCAGGTAATTCGATCTAAGATACTTCGACTTCAGCTACGCTATTCGCGTAGCTGAAGTTGCGTATCTTAGATCGATTTCTCCCCCCAGTGTATACCAGCCCTTGGTTTCTTGACTGAACAACTATCCCTCTGCTTCTCTCTGGTTTACAGTCCCTTTGCACTCTGACAATTTCTCCATTCCTGTCATTCCCCTTGTATGCCTGAGGGTGCTGTCCAGAGATGTTGTTTTACAGTCCTTATGACTTCCTTATTTTCACTACAGCTCACACCCCACTTAGTTCTTAAATCAGTTTCTCGTTAATTATAGTTTATCTTTTATTACAGCTTATGTCCTTCACATTTCACTCTTGTGAATGATTGCTTTGTAGCTTCATGATCCTGGGATTTTGTGTGTGTGCGCACATGCACACAACCCTACAGAGGGCCCGAAAAATCCTCTCCCTAGAAAAGGGCAACATATTCCCCTTCAGATTCTAAGCTTTCATTTCAATTAATGAATTAATTTCCAGTTTTTGTGGCTGTCATTAAAAATCTTCCCAATGTGAACTGAATGTATCCAATGCACGGGTCTTTGCCTGAGTCTTCGGTTTTTTGGGTCATAGTTTCATTCTTTTTGTTCCCCCTCCTCCACCCCCCGTCTCTGTCAATGTGGTTCTGAGCAGAGCTGGGTACATACCAGATCTTTTTCCCTGGCTGGATATTTAAAAAAAAAATGGCCTGAACCGAAAATTGTTTTATATAACATTTTCAGCAAATCATAAAGTTGACTTTTTCTTGGTCAAACGAAATGTTTCCTTTTCACAAAATCAAAATGTTTTGTTTCAATTTTAACCATTTCCTTAAAAATATATATAATTATATAAAAAGAAGGAATATTTCAAACAAAAAGTAATTTGAACTTTAAAATCCTGGAAAAAAATTAAAACAAGAAAATGTTTTGATTTTTCATTTATTTCCTTTTGTAACAAAACAAATAGGGGGGTATTGTCAGGCATTCATGAAAAGTTTCAGTATCAACAAAGCCGCATTTTCCCTGGGGAAAAAAATTTTGTGCTCAAAATGTCACCTAGTACTGAGTCCTACCTCCTGCTGCTTTGGATCTCCATCTCCGAGGCCATAGATAACGCACTATCCAAACCATGTCAGATGTGGGAACATCCCTTTATGAGATTGTGGGGCCAAATGGAAAGGTGTGAGAAAAATCCTCTCTCTAGTGATGACAAGATATTGTTCAGTGTCAAATGGGCCTATAGACTATGCGGGGAGGGATAACTCAGTGGTTTGAGCATTGCCCTGCTAAACCCAGGGTTGTGAGCTCAATTCTTGAGGGGGTCATTTAGGGATCTGGGGAAAAAAAGTAGTTGGGGATTGGTCCTGCTTTGAGCAGGGAGTTGGACTAGATGATCTCCTGAGGTCCCTTTCAACCCTGATATTCTATGACTTAGAATTTACAAAGAAATTCTCCTTCCTGCACAACTCAGCACTCCATGAAAGGACCATTGGCTCTATCCATGTCCTTGACCAGCCCTTTCCCTATATTTTTACAGCGAAAGACACAAACCGAGAGAAAGAAGATTGTGTCTGAATTTCAGCAACTGCGGCGGTTCCTGGAGAAACAAGAGCGACTCCTGCTGGCCCAGCTGGAGAAGCTGGACAAGGAAGTAGTGAAGATACAAAAAGAAAATATCACCAAACTCTCAGAGGAGATTTCCCATCTCAATGAGCTGATCAGTGAGATGGAGGGGAAGTATCAGAAGCCAGCAAATGAATTCCTGCAGGTGAGAATGAATTAGAAATACTCCAGATCCCACCATAGGGACAGGACTGCTCCTAAAACATGGGCATGGGAGTGCATCAGTCAGAGACCACAGTGTAACTCAGTGTGTATATTCCTGAAATGTGAATGACTATTGTTCTTTGCAGACTCACGGACACATTGATATTAGAGATGGAAAAGCCCCGTTAGCTCAGGGAATCCATGGCCCTGGGGCCAGAGCAGGGCCTCTTTTCCCCATACTTGCTAAATCCCTTCTTTGGAATTAAAGTGTGTGTCAGGTGGCACTGAAATTCTTTCTCTCTCTCTCTATTTCTCTCCTCTAGGATGTCAGAAGCACCCTCAGTAGGTATGTGGCTCTCTCTCGCTCCCACTCCCACTTCACAAAGCTGGGAAAGAGTTTGGAGATGCTGTTAGCACCGAATCCCCCCAGGGCGCTACAGTAAAATGTGTGGGAAAGGTCACATTTTGCATACAAATCTTTCTGATCAACTTCATCCTGAGGTTCTCACCCTGGTACAGAAGACTCTGGAATTTCCCATTCAGTGGGAAAGACTCACCTCAAGTATTTCCTAGAGATGTCAAAATACTGGGGGACTGGCTGTCTCAGGTTTGCGGGCGTGGAATACGGGCCTGTCACTGCTGGGGCACTGGGTACCATTCAGACCTGGGCAGCAGTGGTCAAGAGTCTTTCCAACCTGAGGACTGTTTGGAGACCTGTGTGGAATGAACTGGGGAGGGGGAAGTTGGTGCTTCAGTCTGGTTCCTAGTGGACAGATTTCTACAGCACTTAAAATGGGAACCTCCTGTCCCTCAGAGCATGGAGGCCATGGAGTGTATTGGCCATGGAGACTCAAACCCTCTTTTATCCCGAGAGCTAGTCTCTCCTTGCCAGAGTTGAAGAATATTAATGGGACCTTAAGTGGGAATGTTGCACGGCCATGGGCTGTGTCACACCTGCTCTGAGGCTGAGAAAAGTAGAGGAATTCTAACTCCAGGCCCATTAGAGCAGCAGCTCACTAACAAGAACTTATGAATCACTAAGTGAAATATAATCACATGAAATTGTTTCTGTCCAGCCGCAAGAAGGGGAAGTTCCAGGAGCCAGAGGAGATTTCTCCTGAACTGGAAGTGAGACTCAGTGATTTCTCCCAGAAAACTGTTGCTCTAATGGAGACTCTGAGGAAGTTCAAAGGTACCTAGAAGGGATGTAATATGGAAAATTGGGCTAAGTCTCTGAGACTATGGGAGGAGAAAGATTCTAGCAGAAAGATTCATATTTAGATGATGGATCTATTTAATTGTTGGGTCTGAATGCCACACACTTGGGGTCCAAGTCACTCAGGTTAATTAATTCAAAGCTTTGTTTGTACGACAAGCGTGCCTTGCAATTACAATTGATATTAAAGTAAGAAATGACAGCTATACTGAAAGAAGTACTGTCCTGTAACCTTCTCCTGGGGCGTAGGCGGGTCACAGGGATTTTTCCTATGAAGCTCTGACTACCCCTTACACTGTCTGACATAAAATGCACATCCAGATTATATATTTATTAGTTCTTCTCCAATCACCTTTGAGTGTTATGAATATTAAGTATCTTATATAACTCATAAAATACACATACATGAACTTTTTAATTGGCAGGGCTTTTGCTATCCAAGCTATTTTCATATTATTGTTCTCTTTTCTGATTGGTCTCTTACCACTGATTATGCATAGCTCACTATGACCCTTGTCTCCGCATAGGGGTTTTAGGACTTTGCTAACTGCTCCTTGGCACAACATTCTGGGTGTCTGTTGTCCTTAAGCACATTGTGTGGTCTAAACATCTTTGTCCCACATGGTGACTTAGAAACACATCACTTAATAACAAGGTCTTTTAAGGCAACATTTCCCATATGTCAAGCAAACTGCTCACCAGGCCAAAGCCAGGTCAGTCATACAAAGGCACAATCTCCGTCTGTCCAAACTGCTGCATAAGAAATGACCCTTGTACCAATTCTCAATACTGAACGTAATAACCAGTGGAAAGCAGACAAATGGAGCAGATGTAGCAGGGCCCAGACATCAGGACGTCTCCCATTAATTCAGGACTTACCAAACGTCACAACATTAAGGCCCATATTTACGAAAAATGGCCTAATTTGGGACACCTGAGTTTCTCTCTCCCAACAAGAGAGCTGCAGGCCAGGTGCTCCAGAGCTGTGCAGCCTCCACAGGTGGAGTCAGGGGGAGCTGCAGGTGCCCAGCCCCTCTGAGAACCAGGCCCCAGGTACCTAAAGGTCAGGACTATAAATTAAAGGCCATTTGTTAGAGCTGAACCCAGCCCATCACTGGGCTCTGGTCCCATACGGCAGCTAGTCTGGTCCAAATGGGCTGCAAGGAAGGAGAAAGCCAAGTCAGTCAGTATAAATGCAAATCTCCATCTGTCCAAACTTCTGCATAAGAAATGACCCTTGTACCAATTCTCAATACTTAACCTAACAACTAGTGGAAAACAGATACTCTGAGCAGATGTAGCAGAGCCCCAGGCATCAGGATGTCTCCCATTAATTCATGACTTACCAAAGGTCACAACATTAAAGCCCCAATTTAGTAAAAATGGCCTAATTTAACTGCAGGGCAGGTGCTCCAGAGCTGTGTAGCCTCCAGAACTGCAGGTGCCCAACCCCTGCGAGAACCAGGCCCCAGGTGTCTAAAGATCAGGACTGTAAATTAAAGGCCGCTTGTTAAATCTGGACCCAGCCCATCACTGGGCTCTAGTCCCGTAGGGCAGCTAGTCTGGGCACATGGGCTGGAGGGAAGGAGAAAGCCCCTCCCCCATGGTGAGAGATCCCTCCAGCACAGGGGCCTCTTGTGCCTCCTCGCCAGCAGCTGCAGGCACAAGGCGTGTTCCTGAGAGGGCTGGGAATGGGGTGGGGGATGATGAGGGCGGGTGGAAGAGGGAGGGGGTGGACGAGGGACAGAGGGACGTGGGCAGTGTAAAGCTGGGCCTCTGACACTCTGCACACTGGGCAAGACACACGGGGCCATTGTCATAGGGATGTAACTCTGGCTGCTTCAGAACTTCCTCAGCCTGTGCCAAGGTCTGCACCGGCCCCTGCAGCCACTGAACAGCAGAGTCACAAATGGCCCCTCCCCTCTCTCCTTTCGCCGGTACAGGGGTGAATCTGGCCCATGGAGCCAACCTTCCCCTGCCTCAATTTCCACATGGATAAAATGATTTTATTATTATTCCTATTTCTGCCTATGGAGGACGAGAGCCCCGTCGTGCTGCTCTCTGTAGAGATGCTGAGTAAACAGACCCAACAGCTCACAATTAGAGCCAGGATTTCACAAACTCTCAATATCCTGTTAGCGTCTAAGGGACTAAAGTGGGAAAAGTTATTTTTACTCTAAAGTCTTTGCGTGATCTGGGTCTAGGTTACAACAAAATGCAGTAAATGAATGAGAGAAACCAACTGGAGTCTGAAGGGTGGGAGGGGATGATGAGGGAAAATTAAATCTCTCTTCGAGATTGTATGTTCTGGGATGGTTGTGAGGCTTCCATTTCTTTGAGATGTCTGAATGAGAGAGGAAAGAGAAAGTTTCAGATTAGTTTTTACTAAATAGCTGAGTGTTTCTCTGTGCCTCTTGGTCTGTTTCTCTTTCATGATGAAAACCCAGCTCTAGGAGTTCAGTGTGGGAATGCTGCTAAAAATATGAAAGCCTGAAATCTCAGCTTTTTTTCCCTTTTCCTCTCTAGACACTCTGCCGTCTGCACTGGAAAAAAAAAGAGGGGAATCCGTAGGAGCACACAGACAGGGTGAGATTCCAGAGAAAACATCTTCATGAGATTGTAGCTAAAGTTACCAACCAAACCGACAGCGACCATGACACACACAACAACAAAAATGATTAGGGGGCTGGAGCACATGACTTATGAGGAGAGGCTGAGGGAACTGGGATTGTTTAGTCTGCAGAAGAGAAGAATGAGGGGGGATTTGATAGCTGCTTTCAACTACCTGAAAGAGGGTTCCAAAGAGGATGGATCTAGACTGTTTTCAGTGGTAGCAGATGACAGAACAAGGAGTAATGGTCTCAAGTTGCAGTGGGGGAGGTTTAGGTTGGATATTAGGAAAAACTTATTCACTAGAAGGGTGGTGAGGCACTGGAATGGGTTACCTAGGGAGGTGGTGGAATCTCCTTCCTTAGAGGTTTTTAAGGTTAGGCTTGACAAAGCCCTGGCTGGGATGATTTAGTTGGGAATTGGTCTTGCTTTGAGCAGGGGGTTGGACTAGGTGACCTCCTGATGTCCCTTCCAACCCTGATATTCTGTCATTCTAACCCTAAAAATAAACACATTGAACAGTGAGGCAATCCCAAGCTGAAGTCACTCAAACAATCCTGACACCAACATTGGTGCTGAGTTCGTGTCCATGCTGATGAAGAAAAACCTCTCCTTGAGCAGCATCCAAACACCCTGGCGTTTTCATAGACATTGACAGGACTTTTAGTATTATATTGAGAGGAATTAGAAGAGCGCTATCTCGTCTGAGGACTGACACATCCCTCTTTGTTATCCTGGCTGAGGGGGTTTCCCCATAGGCGTTGACTCTGTGGGTGCTCGGGGGGCCTTTCCCCTAGCATCTCCCACCCATCTGTGGCTCTGCCAATCAGCTCCTCCCCCTCCCTCCCAGTGCCTATTGCCTACTGTGGTGTGCAGGAGGCTTGGGGGAGGGGATGGAGGTAGGGCGGGGTGCGCTTGGGGGTAGGGCGCAGAATGGGATGAGACGGGGCGGAGCGGGGGTGGGAAGAGGCGGGGCAGGGGCGGGAAGAGGTGGGGTGCGGTGAGGCCTCGGGGGAAGGGGTGGAGTCGGGTCGGGGTCTTGGGCGGAGCGAGGGGTCAAGCACTCCCCTGGAAAATTACAAAGTCAGGGCCTCTGGTCTCCCCCATCACTGTTCTCCAACATCCTACCTTTCCTTTGGGCAGGGCTGGGCTCTCCCATTGGAGCTTTTCTCTCTATCATGGATTGGGGAGATGCTCTCTGATGCTGCCCCCTCCCTTCTCTCTGGGCTGGGGCTACCTCACCCAATGCCACCTCCTACTCTCTGGACTTAAGTGGCTCTTCCCCAGCGCTGCATCTTCCTCTCTATTCTCTGGCCTGGGAGTGGAGGCTGCATTAGGGGAGGGAGGTCACCTCTGCAGTTCAAAGCTGGTATGTTCCTCCTCTGCTCCCTCCTCACTAAAAGCTTCTGACACCTTCCTGGCTGTGTCTCTGATGATGGGAATGGAGCAGCCCCAGCAGGGGGAGCTGGGAGCTGAAGCCTCTGCAAACAAATGAGAAACCAGTTAAGTGGCTCCTTTTAAACAGTGAGGAACTGCATTGACATCTCTGCTCAGTCTCAGGTGCCCAGGACAGAGGCAGCTCCCTGGGATCCAGGGCTGATCAGGGCTGCTGGGGAGTGTGAGAAATGGTCCCAGCCTCCCCCAGGGCCGAGCTCTGCCCCTAACGCTCTTGATTCTCTCTCCCCAGTGAATGTGACTCTGGATCCAGACACGGCTCAGCCCCACCTCGTCCTGTCTGAGGATCGGAAACGTGTGAGATGGGGAGACACGCGGCAGCAACTGCCCAACAACCCTGAGAGATTTGACTATTTGCCCTATGTGCTGGGCTGTGAGGGATTCACCTCGGGGAGACATTGCTGGGAGGTGGATGTGGGGAGTGGGCCATATTGGGCTGTGGGGGTGGCCAGAGAGTCTGTGGAGAGGAAGGGAGTGATCAACCGTAGCTCTAAGGCGGGGATCTGGGCCCTGGAGTGGTACTGCGGTCAGTTCCGGGCTCTCACTTTCCCTGCGACCCCCCTGCCCCAGGGCTGGTTCCCCAGCAGGATCCGGGTTTGTCTGGACTGTGACCGGGGGCAGGTGACATTTATCAATGCTGGTGACGAGGCCCCGATCTTCAGTTTCCCGCTGGGCTCCGTCCCTGGCGAGAGAATCCGACCCTGGCTCTGGGTGGGGTCAAGATCCTGGCTCAGCCTGTGTCCCTGAGATACAGGTGGGGGGTGGGGGGAATATCCCACTGGGACCCTGAAATCAGCCTCTCTAGCCTCACACGCCCTAGTCTCTATGACCTCTCCTTGTGGACTTTCTATCACACCATCTCTCTGACCCTGGAGGTTGCTTCCGGTCTCAACTCTGTGCAGCCCCTGGACTGTCAAACCATAGAGAGCATTGAGTGAGTCAGATAGAGAAGCCAATCTCATCACTGCCCCAGGGATTGTGCAGCCTGTTTGCCACTGTCCTCTATGATACAGGAGGACTCTGGGGATCCTGGGTCAGACAGTGTGACTGAGGCATAGGGAGGAAAAGCCCACTGGGAATGAAACTTGGGATGAAAAAATGGGATTCTCTAGCCACAGTCATCCTAATTTCTATGACTTGGGGGATTCCCATCTACCCAGCATTCTGGCTCATCTCTATGCCTCTTGCGCACCCCTGTCTATCCAACCCCCACCTCTCCCCCATACCTCATCTCTGTGGCCCCAGGAAGCCCCCCCCCCTTCATAGAATCATAGAAGATTAGGGTTGGAAGAGACCTCAGGAGGTCATCTAGTCCAATCCCCTGCTCAAAGCAGGACTAACACCAACTAAATCATCCCAACCAGGGCTTTGTCAAGCCAGGCTTTAAAAACGTCTAAGGATGGAGATTCCACCACCTCCCTTGGTAACCCATTTCCGTGCTTCACCACCCTCCTAGTGAAATAGTGTTTCCTAATATCCAACCTAGACCTCCCCCACTGCAACTTGAGACCATTATTCCTTGTTCTGTCATCTGCCACCACTGAGAATAGCCAAGCTCCATCCTCTTTGGAACCCCCCTCAGGTAATTGGAGGCTGCTGTCAAATCTCCCCTCACTCTTCACTTCTGCAGACTAAATAACCCCAGTTCCCTCAGCCTCTCCTGATAAGTCATGTGCCCCAGCCCCCTGATCATTTTCATTGCCCTCTCTCCTATTTGTTCACATCCTTTTTGTAGTGGAGGGCCCAAAACTGGGCGCAATACTCCAGATGTGGCCTCACTAGTGTCGAATAGAGAGGAATAATCACTTCCCTCCATCTGCTGGCAATGCTCCTACTAATGCAGTCCAATATGCCATTAGCCTTCTTGGCAACAAGGGCACACTGCTGACTCATATTTAGCTTCTCACCCACTGTAATCCCCAGGTCCTTTTCTGCAGAACTGCTGCTTAGCCAGTCGGTCCCCAGCCTGTAGTGGTGCATGGGATTCTTATGTCCTAAGTGCATGACTCTGCACTTGTCCTTGTTGAACCTCATCAGATTTCTTTTGGCCCAATCCTCCAATTTGTCTAGGTCACTCTGGACCCTATCCCTACCCTCCAGCATATCTACCTCTCCCCCCAGCTTAGTGTCATCCACGAACTTGCTGAGGGTGCAATCTATCCCATCGTCCAGGTCATTAATAAAGATGTTGAACAAAACTGGCCCCAGGACCAACCCCTGGGGCACTCTGCTTGATACCGGCTGCCAACTAGACATCGAGCCGTTGATCACTACCCTTTGAGCCCGACAATCTAGCCAGCTTTCTATCTACCTTATAGTCCATTCATCCAATCCATACTTTTTTAACTTGCTGGCAAGAATACTGTGGGAGACCGAATCAAAAGCTTTGCTAAAGTAAAGATATATCATGTCCACAGAGCCAGTTATCTCATCATAGAAGGCAATCAGGTTGGTCAGGCATGACTTGCCCTTGGTGAATCCATGTTGACTGTTCCTGATCACCTTCCTCTCCTCCAAGTGCTTCAAAATGGATTCCTTGAGTACCTGCTCCATGGTTTTGCCGGGGACTGAAGTGAGGCTGACCGGTCTTTAGTTCTATTTCTTCCTTTTTTTAAAATATGGGCACTATATTTGCCTTTTTCCAATCGTCCGGGACCTCCCCCGATCTCCACGAATTTTCAAAGATAATGGCCAATGGTTCTGCAATCACATCAGCCAACTCCCTCAGCACTCTTGGATGCATTAGATCTGGACCCATGGACTTGTGCATGTCCAGCTTTTCTAAATAGTCCTTAACCTGGTTTTTCACCTCTGATGGCTGTTCACTTCCTCCCCATACTGTGTTGCCCAGGACAGCAGTGTGGGAGCTGACCTTGTCTGTTAAGACGGAGGCAAAAAAAGCATTGAGTACTTCAGCTTTTTCCACATCGTTGGTCACTAGGTTGCCTCCCCCATTCATTAAGAGTCCCACACTTTCCCTGACCATCTTCTTGTTGCTAACATATTTGTAGAAACCCTTCTTGTTACGCTTCACATCCCTTCCTAGATGCAACTCCAATTGTGTTTTGCCCTTTCTGATTACACCCCTGCATGCTCGAGCAATATTTTTATACTCCTCCATAGTCATCTGACCAAGTTCCCACTTCTTGTAAGCTTCCTTTTTCTGTTTAAGCTCACCAAAGATTTCACTGTTAAGCCAAGCTGGTCCTCCCTGCAACACCAGGGATGGGAACGGGAGGGGGAAGAACCTCTGGAGCTGCAGAAGGAGCTGAGGGGCACATGTGGGGGCTGCAGGATCGAAACTGAGGGCGGGGTAGGGGCCAGAAGTGATGTGGGGTTGGGGGAAGAATTAACAGCTGGACTGGGGACAGGCAGATGCAGGGGTGGCAGGGACACAGACTAAATTAATTAGGATTTGGGGGTTGGGGGAGAAACTGGAGGCTCCACAGCAGCAGAAAGCCTTGGAGAGGGAGACCCAGAGACGGGGGAGTGTGACCTACAGGCCCCCAGGGAAGGGATGTTGTGGAGAAATGGAGTTGGGAGTGGGGAGATGTCACCTGGATGAAGAAGAGGTGGCTGTGCAGAGAGGAGAGTCAGGTACAGGGCAGGTTTCACCAGAAGGGAGAGAAGAAATGAAATGGGAAAAGGTGAAAATAAAGTAAAACAAGAGTAAGGAGAGAAGCCTGGAGAAAATGGGGGAAGCTGAAATGAGAAGAGTGAAAGCAAAACCATCCTGAGAAGGGAAACGCTCAGCAGACACCGAGAGGGGAGGGGATAAATTCATCAGAGGAAACTGGGCATCTCAGATGGAATGATCTGTGACATGGATTAGAGCAGAGTTAGGCCAGGGGTTCTCACAACAAATTTTTTGATGGCCTCAGAGTGTGGCTCTTGCTGGTGGCCGCACTGACACTTTTTCCTAAAATGCTTAATTAACTTTAGGGAAAACAAATAAATATGCACACGTACACATCCAAATCATTGTAATGTATTTATGTAGGGGTTTTTTTGAGGGCTCAATAATGAAGATAATGCTGTGAAAAGTGATATTTGTATGTTTGTTAATATCACCTTTCTCAGCAAGTCCTGGCAAGTTAAGACCTGGATGGATGGGTGGGGGGTGAAGCAGTGGGGGCCAGGGAGGATGGATGGAAGGGTGGAGGGTGAGTCAGCAGAGGCCGTGGCGATGGATGTAGGGTCCCACCACTGTCACCGCATGTGGGTTGGAGCCTGGGGCTGGGGGTCGGCGCCCTGGGCCAGCACCCACGGGAGCCAAGGGTCAGCACCCACAGTTGTGTGGCCAGGGCCGGGGATCAGCACCCACTGCCATGCAGCCAGGGGTTGGCACCCCAGAGCCAGCACCAACTGCTGTGCAACTGGGGCTGGGGGTTGCCACCCAGGGTTGACGCTTGGGGTCCGCGCCTGCTGCTGCACAGCTGGGGCTAGGAGTCAGTGTCCTGGGCCAGCACCTGCCGGAGCCTGGGGTTGGTCCCGCTCCTGCGTTCCCGGGGCTGGGCATCTGCACCCGGGGCTGGCATCTGGGGCTGGGGATAGGCGCCTATGGCCAGCACCTGCCGGAACCCAGGATCAACATCTAGGAGCCGTGTCAGGGGCCAGGGCTGGGGGTCGGAGCGCGTGGCTGGCAGTTGGCTGCCGGCAGGGTTTGGGGCTGGCACTTAGGGTCTGCACCTGCTGCCACACGGCCAGGGCTAGGGGTTGGCATCCAGAGAAAGCATCCGCTGGAGCCCAAGGCCAGAGCTGGGGATCTGCACCCAGGGCCGGGAGCCGCTGGAGCTCAGGGTCGGCATCTGGGGTCAGTGATTAGGACTTGGAGTTGGAGCACATGGATTGGGGCCAGCGGCTGCTGGTGGGACTGGGGATTGGCTTCACGCAGCTAGAGCCAGGGATCGGAGCCTGCTGCCATGCGGCTAGAGGTTGGACTCTGGGTGGAGCTCTATTCTGCAGCCAGGCTCCCTAAGTCCCCACCACCCAACCACCCCAGGGCTGAAGTCCGAGCCCCACTAAGTCCCCGCATTCCATGCTCCAAGGTAAAGAACTCACCTTGCTCCTTCAGCGTTGTCCCCCACCTGTCTCCGGAGATGTGCAGAGTGGTGCATCCAGGAGCAAAAGGGAGGGAGGGAGAAGGGGCCGATGCTTACCCCTCCCCCCCCATCACTGCCCAGGAAGCTGTTGTGGTGGCAGGAAACCCCCTGGTGGCCGCATTTGAGAAATGGTGAGTTAGGCCATGTCTACACTGGCACTTTCGTCGTTTTGTCACTCGGGTGTGAAAAAACACTGCCCTGAATGATGAAAGTTATAACGACAAAAAGAGCCGGTGTGGACAGCGCTATGTTGGCGAGAGCCATGCTGCCAGTGACAACGCTACTGCCCCTCGTTAGAGGTGTGTAAGGAGCCGGTGTGGTTCCCCGCCACCCCGGAGGGGGATGAGCTCCGCCAGACACCAGAGTGGGTGGAGCCAGAGCACTCCAAGCCCGCCCCCCAGGGGGTCAGAGGCCGTACAGGAAGTATAAGAGCCCAACCTCAGAGCTTACTCCAGAGACAGCTGCTGGAGAGGCCAGATGCCTCGGGCCCAGCTCCTGCTGGGGAGACTACAGCAACCAGCTGTGGCCCTGGAGACTGGCCAGTACTCAACATGGACCAGCATGTGGGAGAGTTGCCGAGCCTACCCCTCGCCAGCTACCCCGAGGATCCAATAGTGATTGACCCCCCCTGAGGACCTCACCTTGATCCAGGTACCCCAGAGGGGGAGTGTGGAAATAGCCCAGGGGCAGCCGACCCTAGTCTGGCTGCAGCACTGCCAGAGCCCATGTCACTGTGTTGCGGCCAGGATCCCCACTGACACAGCAGCGGGCCTTTGGCCGCTGCTAGGGCCCCGGGCTGGGATGCAGTGGAGTGGGAAGGTCTGCGTCCCCCCTGCCACCCAACGTGTGGATGGGAGTCTCTCCTTCTCCCAGGTCCTCGGAGCCGGAAGCCTGGGTGTGCTATTTACCTGTGTTTGCTCAGCCCCGGCCTGAGCTGTGACCCTTTACTGCCCGCCCTGAGCCAGGGCCTGGGCCTGTTCACTATATAAACTGTTGCTCAGCCCCTGCCTAAGGACCTGAGCCTTGAACTCATCGCTGCCCCGCCCTGACCTAGGGCCTGGGCTGGTTATCCACTAACTCTTACCTGTGTGTGCTCAGCCACTGCCGGATGACTTGAGCCAGGACTCCTGTGGCCCAACCACTTCCCCAAGGGGCCGTGCAAGGACTAAAGGAGGTGGTGTGGTTCCCCGCTGCCCCGGAGAGGGAAGAAGCCCGACGAACCCTCTCTACAAGGTGGCTTTATTTTGTTGCCAGGAAAGCTCTCTCCTGGCAATATAGAGCAGCTACATAGCGCACCTCACCGCACAGCCGCGCCATTGTAAGGTGCACACTTTAGACATATTTCAACCTAAAGCAAATACTCACCAGCAACCACACATCACTGAACAAAACCACTGACCCAGGAACCTATCCTTGTAACAAAGCCCGATGCCAACTCTGTCCACATATCTATTCAAGTGACATCATCATAGGACCTAATCACATCAGCCATACCATCAGGGGCTCGTTCACCTGCACATCTACCAATGTGATATATGCCATCATGTGCCAGCAATGCCCCTCTGCCATGTACATTGGCCAAACCGGACAGTCTCTACGCAGAAGAATTAATGGACACAAATCTGACATCAGGAATCATAATACTCAAAAACCAGTGGGAGAACACTTGAACCTGTCTGGCCATTCAATGACAGACCTGCGGGTGGCTATATTACAACAGAAAAACTTCAAAACCAGACTCCAACGAGAGACTGCTGAGCTGGAATTGATATGCAAACTAGACACAATCAGCTCAGGATTGAATAAGGACTGGGAATGGCTGAGCCATTACAAACATTGAAGCTATCTCCCTTTGTAAGTATTCTCACACTTCTTATCAAACTGTCTGTACTGGGCTATCTTGATTATCACTTCAAACGTTTTTTTTCTCTTACTTAATTGGCCTCTCAGAGTTGGTAAGACAACTCCCACCTGTTTATGCTCTCTGTATGTGTGTATATATATCTCCTCAATATTTATTCCACTCTATATGCATCCGAAGAAGTGGGCTGTAGTCCACGAAAGCTTATGCTCTAATAAATCTGTTAGTCTCTAAGGTGCCACAAGTACTCCTGTTCTTTTTACTGTAGACATAGTCTTAGGGAGACTCAGGGAAATAAACAGCTGGAGAAGGAGTGCTAGAGAAAACAATGGGTAAAACTGGATGAAATGAGAGGAAAGGGAAAAAGAGAGTGAGATGGAGATGTATAAAATGTTTCTGAAAGTGAGACTGTAACATTAATTCTACCCCAAAGTTCATGGACAGTGTTTCCACTTTAGTGGCTTTCAGAACAACACTTCACATTTGTGGATGTTTTTACCCTGTGTTCTGGTGATGAAAGTTCCCTCTCTGCTCCTTTTAAACCTGACATTTACTTAAGGTCAATGAAACACATAAAACATTCTTCTTGTCTATTTCCCTTTAATTTCCCAGCTGTGATTTTTGAAGGCACACATGGGATATTTCCCCCCTAAATTGCCTGTGCCAATCCAGCACCACTGGGGATATCTGTGTACGTGACTAGGATGGTAGCCTGGACCCTACTGTAGTATGTTGCTCTCCAGCCTGCACCTTGGGCCATGTGCTTCATATAAACGTGTACCTCAGGGATTGTCCAGCTGTGCTCGGGAGAGAGCTACTTGGGTCACTTTACTTCTCACCTTCCAGACCTGCCCGTGTGTGACACCAGCCATTAAACTGTGTGACAGATGTTTGAAATCTGGAATACCTGGATTTTATGGCACATCGCCCGACAATCAACAGATTATAATGGCTTTAATTACTGTGATAATCAAATAACCTATAAAAACCGAAAACTAATACATATACCAAATGGAACCACCCAATCCTCACCCCCACAGCAGCAGGGTTTATTGTATGGTCTCCCCAGTCAGGGTCGGCTTTAGGGAAAATGGCACACTGGCAAACTTGCATTTGGTGTCGTGCCCCTGGTCCCTCATGGGCTCCCCACCCTCCATTCCCCCCAACCTGTGCACTGTGCCCCCTTATGCCTACTCCCCCTCCTGCACCCCTACCATCTGCACTGTGCCCCCATCACCCCAACCCCTGCACTCCCCTCCTGTTCCCCTAACTCCTGCACCCCCCTTCACTCCTACTGTACGGAGCTGCCCGTGGGAGCCAGCTGAGGTCACTCAATTAGGGTGAACTGCAAACAGAACGGGGCAGACAAATCCCAAACACTGGTGGATATTCCAATACTTAGATTTACCAAGCCAGCACAAAACAACTTCTATATTACCATATAGTTTACTCAGAAGTCCAAACAACGCAGTTCCCTTAAAGTACTCAGCCTCAGGCCTCCATCCAGACACACCTGTCAGATATGATGATGATTACTGAAAATCTTATCTCATCATATAAAAGAAAAGGTTCTTCCAATCCTAAAGGATCAGCCACATACCCAGGTCCAATTATAACTTAGATCTTACCCAAAATACAGGCTTATAGCCAATTCTTATTAACTAAGCTAAAATTTATTAAAAAATTAAAGAGAAAGTGTTGGTTAAAAGATCACTATACATACAGACTTGAATTCAATTCTGGAGGTTCAAATACATAGCAGAGGTGAGCTTGTAGTTGCCAAAAGTCCTTTTAGAAATAGTCCATAGGTTACAGTCCAATGTCCATATTCAGGGTGCCTCCAGTCAATGACTGGGGATCTCAATCCTTGTGGCTTAAGGTTTTCCCCCTCTTGAAACCCAAAGCAGATCTAAGGGTATGTCTACACTACGGGATTAATCCGAATTTATATAATTCGAATTTAGGAAACAGATTGTATAAAGTCAAAATGTATGCGGCCACACTAAGCACATTAATTCGGCGGTGTGCGTCCAAGTACCGGGGCTAGCGTCGATTTCTGCAGCGTTGCACTCTGGGTAGCTATCCCATAGCAAGGGAAACAAGCACAGACTGGTGGGACCGCATAGTGTTGCAGGTCTGGGACGATTCCCAGTGGCTGCGGAACTTTTGCATGTGTAAGGGCACTTTCATGGAACTTTGTGACTTGCTGTCCCCTGCCCTGAAACGCCAGAATACCAAGATGAGAGCAGCCCTCACAGTTGAGAAGCGCGTGGCGATAGCCCTGTGGAAGCTTGCAACGCCAGACAGCTACCGGTCAGTCGGGAATCAATTTGGAGTGGGCAAATCTACTGTGGGGGCTGCTGTGATGCAAGTAGCCAAAGCAATCACTTAGGTGCTGCTACGAAAGTTAGTGACTCTGGGAAATGTGCAGGCCATAGTGGATGGCTTTGCTGCAATGGGATTCCCTAACTGTGGTGGGGCGATAGATGGAACCCATATCCCTATCTTGGCACCGGAGCACCAAGCCACCGAGTACATAAACCGCAAGGGGTACTTTTCCATGGTGCTGCAAGCACTTGTGGATCACAAGGGACGTTTCACCAACATCAACGCGGGCTGGGCGGGAAGGGTTCATGACGCTCACGTCTTCAGGAACACTACTCTGTTTAAAGGGCTGCAGCAAGGGACTTACTTTCCGGACCAGAAAATAACCGTTGGGGATGTTGAAATGCCAATAGTTATTCTTGGGGACCCAGCCTACCCCTTAATGCCATGGCTCATGAAGCCATACACAGGCAGCCTGGACAGGAGTCAGGAGCTGTTCAACTACAGGCTGAGCAAGTGCAGAATGGTGGTAGAATGTGCATTTGGCCGTTTAAAAGGTCGCTGGCGTTCATTATTGACTCGCTCTGACCTCAGCCAAAGAAATCTCCCCATTGTTATTTCTGCTTGCTGCGTGCTCCACAATCTCTGTGAAAGTAAGGGGGAGACCTTTATGGCGGGGTGGGAGGCTGAGGCAAATCGCCTGGCTGCTGATTACGTGCAGCCAGACACCAGGGCGATTAGAAGAGCACACCAGGAAGCGCTGAGCATCAGAGAAGCTTTGAAAACCAGTTTCATGACTGGCCAGGCTACAGTGTGAAATATCTGTTTGTTTCTCCTTCATGAATACCTGCCCCCTTTATTGACTCATTTTCTGTAAGGAACCCACCCTCCCCCTTCCCCCAGCTTGCTTTCAAACCAAATAAAGTCACTATCATTTAAAAATCATTTATTCTTTATTAATAGATTAGAAAAAGAGGGAGGGAACCCGGGTGGGATTTGGGAGGAGGATCGGTGGGAAGGAAAAGGCCACTAAAAAAAGGTTAAAAAAATGACAGCCTTTTGCTTGGGCTGTCCACTGGGGTAGAATGGGAAGGTGTACGGAGCCTCCCCCCCCCCCCCCCCGTGTTCTTACACGTCTGGGTGAGGAGGATACGGAACATGGGGAGGGGGGAGGGGGGTACAGGGGCTGTAGCGGCAGTCTGTTTTCCTGCAGCTGTTCCTGAAGCTCCACCAGACGCCGGAGCATGTCTGTTTGCTCACGCAGCAGCCCCAGCGTTGCATCCTGCCTCCTCTGATCTTCCTGCCGCCACCTCTCATCTCGAGCGTCCCTCCTGTCCTCACGTTCACTGGCTTCTTTCCTATACTTTGCAACCGTTTCCTTCCACTGATTCAGATGAGCTCTGTCACTGCGGCTGGATTCCATAATTTCTGAAAACATCTCGTCTCGCGTCTTCTTCTTACGACGCCTTATCTGTGATAGCCTTCGGGATGGAGGAGGGAGGCTTGAGGAATTTGCAGCTGCTGTAGGGAGGGGAAAGAAGAGAGAATTGTTTAAAAAGATACATTTTGCAGAACAATGCTTATACTCTTTCACGGTGACCAACACTATTCACATTACATAGCACATGTGATTTCTGTGCAAGGTCGCATTTTGCCTCTTAATGCTGAGTGCCTGTGCCTGTGGCTTTGCTGCTAGAGATCACAGGTCTGAGCAACAGAATTCGGCTTGCATGCGGCCATGGTAAGCCATTGTCTTACGGCTTCTGCGCCCTCCTTTCCCACATACCAAGCAAAGCCCATAGAGTGCTGCGGTTTTTCTGTTAACATTCAGCAGCAGCAGAAAACAAACTAACCACCCCACCCCCCCTCCCGCCATGAATTCTCTGGGATGATCGCTGTACCCCTCCCCGCACCGTGTGGCTTGTATCAGGGAAGATCCCTGCAGGAACCAAACTAACCCCCCCCCCCCGCCACCCCCCTCCCGCCATAAATTCTCTGGGATGATCACGGTACCCCTCCTCCCACCGCGTGGCTGGTAACAGGGAAGATCCCTGCTAGCCAAACGCGAAAAGCTCAGGGCCAATTTCCCATCTGCGCTTGGCTAACTGCAGGGAAGGATTTATTTTCAGCCACAGGCAAACAGCCCAGTAGGAACGGCCACTTCTGTCCCCTTAATTAAGTTCCCGTATTTCAACCAGGTTACCATGAGTGATATCACTCTCCTGAGGATTACACAACAAGATAAAGAACGGATGTTGCTTGAATGCCAGCAAACACCGGGACCATACGCTGCCAGGCTTTGTCAGGCAATGATACCAGATTACTTGCTGCAAGCATGGCGTGGTCAAGTGTCCTACCATGGAGGATGGAATAAGGATGCACTGCCCAGAAACCTTGTGGCAAGGCTTTTGGAGTACCTCCAGGAGAGCTTCATGGAGATGTCCCTGGAGGATTTCCGCTCCATCCCCAGACACATTAACAGACTTTTCCAGTAGCTAAACTGACCGCGAATGCATCCCAAGTCCTCAGGGCAAAGTAATCATTAAAAACCGTTTGCTTTTAAAACAAGTTTTATATTTTAAAAGGTAAACTCACCTGAGGTCCCTTCCATGGGGTCAGAGTCTTGGGTACTGGCTTGGGAGGGTTGGGACGGTACTTCAGTCAGGGTGAGAAAAAGATCCTGGCTGTTGGGGAGAACGGAGTGCTGTGTGCTCTCTGCAAGCTCGTCCTCCTCCTCCTCCTCTCCCCCATCGGCAGAATCCTCAGGTGTAGCTGATGAGACTATCCCCGACCCGGAATCCACGATCACAGGTGGGGTAGTGGTGGCGGCCCCCCCTAGAATTGCATGCAGCTCGGCGTAGAAGTGGCATGTTCGCGGCTCTGACCCAGAGCGACCGTTTGCCTCCTTTGTTTTTTGATAGGCTTGTCTGAGCTCCTTGACTTTCACGCGGCACTGATCTGAGTCCCTATTGTGGCCTCTCTCCATCTTGCCCTTGGAGATTTTTTCAAAAGTTCTGGCATTTCGTCTTTTAGAACGAAGTTCTGCTAGCACTGAATCCTCTCCCCATACAGCGATCAGATCCAGTACCTCCCTCATGGTCCATGCTGGTGCTCTTTTTCGATTATCGGCCTGCATGGTTACCTGTGCTGATGAGCTATCTGTGGTCACCTGTGCTCTCCACGCTGGGCAAACAGGAAATGAAATTCAAATGTTCGCGGGGCTTTTCCTGTCTACCTGGCCAGTGCATCCGAGTTTAGATTGCTGTCCAGAGCAGTCACAATGATGCACTGTGGGATAGCTCCCGGAGGCCAATACCATCGAATTGCGGCCACACTATCCCTAATTCGAAATGTTAAAATCGATTTTGGCGCTACTCCGCTCGTCGGGGTGGAGTACAGAAATCGATTTAAAGGGCCCTTTATTTCGAAATAAATGGCGTCGTTGTGTGGACGGTTGCAGGGTAAATTCGAATTAACGCTGATAAAACCGAATTAAAGTCGTAGTGTAGACCAGGCCTGAGATGAAGAAGGATTGTGTCTCAGGGTTCTTATACATTTCCAGCAGCCTTTCGGCCTGAGAAAACAATAGGCCTAATTCTCCTTCTTCCAAACATCCTGGCAATTAGCACAGGGTAATTCATCCATTAAACAGTTCAGATACAGGTTAGCACAACCTTCAAAAAGACATATAGACAATAATACTATTTCACTCAAGTACCATCATAAATATTAATATTCCTTTTTTTGATCTTTGAATTAAAGTTATAGCAATAGACGACTTGTTTGCTTACATTACAAGACCTGAGCAAACACCTACCCTTCTACCTCTAACAATGCAGACTTGCATTTCAAGCTCTATTCATTTACATATCTTCCTAACCAGTCCTTAAGGTTCAGCCATAGGTCAGGTCAGTCTGTGAGTTAATTAACTCTTTTTGGTCCTGTCACCTTTCAATGGGATATTATATTACATTCATAACGTCACACCTACTCCCTGCACTCCTCCACCCCTGCACTCCCTCCTGAGCCTGTAATCCTTGCACCCCTTCACCCCAACCTCTGTATTCACCTCCTGTGCCCCTAAACCCTGCACCCCATCACTCCTACCCCCTGCACGCCCCTCCTGAGCCCTGAACCCCTGTACTGTGCCCCCTTCACTTCTACCCCCTGCACCTCCCTCCTGAGCCCCAACACCTGCCCCCTGCCTTGGCAGTGCTGTGACGTGGGCAGTATAGTCACGCTTTATTGCTGGGGGAGAGCTCTCCCGGTGATGAAAAATAACCACCCCGAATGATGGATGGTAGCTTTATTGCCATGAGCGCGGCGCCTAGTGATAAACACTGTCTACACTGGCGCTTTTCAATGCTAAAACTTTTGTCACACCGGGGTGTGTGTTTTTTCACACCCCTGAACGACTTAAGTTTTAGTGCTGAAAGTGGCAGTGTAGACAGAGCCTGAGTGGAGAGAAGAGAACCTGCTATGTGCCCATCACAATTAACTTGCATTTGTAAGGAGCCCAATGGAGGAGCACGGTGAATCAGAGCAATAAGGAGAGCCAGGGACAATCGTGAGGCCCAATTATGGCCTGGTTTAAACTGCCAAGTTTTTCCGCCAAAAGCCAGCTGTTGGCACTGACACAGCGGAGGTGCACACACTGCAAAGTCACTTTTTGCCACGAAACGCCTCAGTTGCAGCGTTGTAAGAAAACCACCTCCACGGGAAGGAGAAGGCTTCTGGCACAAAGGTTTTATCGCCAAAGTGCCGGTGTAAACACCTTGTAATTGGCCTCCCAGGGTGTCCCACTAGGCCTGCAGTGACCACTCTGCTCATTGTTTGGAACTCAGCAGCCCTGCAGGCATGTGCCCCTCCCCTTTCAAATCTGGGAAACAAAGCCCAAATCATTAAGGTGGAATGCTCCTGCTGCGTCCCACAATAGGAGCACAGAGCCAGGCAGGCAGGGGTGGATGTGAGAGAGACTCTGTTCTGCAGAGCCAGGGAGGGAGGTGGGGGTTGATGGCGGGGTTTCCCCCTCCCCCTGCCTCAGGATAGGTTGCTTCCAGCGGCTGTCTGAATTTATGAGATAGCATGTCCACACAGTCACCCTCCCCCAACACACACTGTCTGTCTCTCTCTTCCCCCCCCCCGCCCCATACACACATGCTCCCTGTCACACACTCCTCCTCCCCCCTCCCAACACTTCAGTTGAAAAGCGGCTGGCAATCTAGTAGGATGCCCATGGAACAATGGGATTAAGAAACCTGCATCATGTGATGCTGTACCTGCCCCATGAGGCATTGCAAACCCTTCCCAAAGCATCCTGCGGCCAGTTGTGTGGTGAGATAGTTACCACAGTGCCCTGCTCTCTGTGTCAATGCAAAAGCTGCTAGCTGGGTGCGCTGCAGCGACACAAGGAGCTAGTGTGGGCATGCAACAGCGGTTTCATTAAAGCTTGGCAGCGTAGACAGAGCCTTGGTTTTATCTCAATCAGTCGGGGGTAAAGCAGAAATTCCGTAAGTGGGGAATAATCACAAGTAAATCAAAATTAGTTGTTTTGGCAGAATTACTACTTAGGCTTACACCATAAACCGGAGCTTTTCAGCCTTTTTTGCATTTGCGGATCCCTCTGGAAATTTTGAATGGAGGCGCAGAGACCCCTTTGGAAATCAATTGTCTGTCTGTATAATTGAATTCTGTTCAGTCAGTTTTTCTTTTGCGGACACCTTAGACATAGGTGCCCCCCAGGGGCCTGCAGACCGCAGGTTGAAAAGCACTGCCATACGCTACTGTAAACTATTATTCTTATCTACTGTATCAACTACTATTCGCTTAATTACACTCTCTTTATAGGTAACAATTTATACATATAACCTAACAGAATTTTTAATTAGAAAATCAAACGCACTAGAACAAACCCCCAGTGTTACACGTTCACTCTGCAGTCTCTCAGTTTTTGGCCTCTGTGAGCCCAGAATTTGGAGGACGTTTAGTTAACTCTTGAAGAATCCTCCTGTACAATCTTTCTTGACTGTTCTGAGTTCCAGCTTAAATAAAGCCACGTATTCCTGGGTGTGATATGTTGGGTTCTATCCCTCCGCTCCCTTCTGGTTTATAGTCCCTTTGCGCTCTGACAATTTCTCCATTCCTGTCATTCCCCTGGTATGCCTGAGGGTGCTGTCCAGAGATGTTGTTTTACAGTCCTTACTATTTCCTTATTGTAACTACAGCTCACACCCTGCTTATGTCTTATGTCAGTTTCTCTTTAATTAAAGTTTATCTTTTCTTACAGCTTATTTCCTTCACATTTCAATCTTGTGAATGATTGCTTTGTGGCCTTGCGGAATGTGGACTTTTGTCTGCTGCTTGATGATCCTGGGATACTGTGTGTGTGTGTGTGTCTATGTGTATGTGTATGTGTGCACACAGATCTCTACAGAGGGCCTGAAAACTCCTTTCCCTAGAAAAGGGAAACATATTCCTCTTCAGATTCTAAGCTTTCATTTCAATTAATGAATTAGTTTCCAGCCATTGTGGCTGTGATAAAAATCTTCCCAATGTGAACTGAATGTATCCAATGCAGAGCTCTCTGCCTGAGTCTGCAGTTTTTTGTGTCATAGCTTCATTTGTTTTTTGTCTTCTCGCCTGCCTCTGTCAATGTGGTTCTGAGTAGAGCTGGGCAAATACCAGATATTTTTCACTTGCTGAATATTAAAAAAAAAATGGGTTGAACCAAAAATGATTTTTTTAAATAAAATTTTCAGCAAATCACAAATTTGACTTTTTCTTGGTCAAACGAAATGTTTCATGTTCAACAAAATCAAAATATTTTGTTCCAATTTTGACCATATCTTTTAAAATATATAAGTATATATAAAAAAGGAAATCTTCAAACAAAAAGTCATTTGAAATTTAAAATCATGGAAAAAATTAAAACAAGAAAATGTTTTGATTTTTTATTTATTTATTTTTGTAACAAAACAACTGGGTGACAATGACAGTAAATCATGAAACATTTCAGTGTTGACAAATCTGAATTTTCTCTGGAAAAATATTTACTGTAGAAAATGTCCCCCAGCTCTAGTGCTGAGTCCTGCCCCCTGCTGCTTTGGATCTGTGTCTCTGAGGCCATCCATAACGCATGATCCGAATCATGTCAGACATGGGAACGTCCCTTTATGAGATTCTGGGGCCAAATTAAAGGTGTGAGAAAATGCTCTCTCTAGTAACCACAGGATACTGTTCAGTGTCAGAGATGACTTAGAATCTGCAAAGAAATTCTCCCTCCTGCACACTCAGCACTCTATCACAGGACCAGCCACCATACATGTCCCTGACCAGCCCTTTCTCTCCTTTTCTGTTACAGAGAAAGACACAAACCGAGAGACAGAAGATTGTGTCTGAATTTCAGCAACTGCGGCGGTTCCTGGAGGAACAAGAGCGACTCCTGCTGGCCCAGCTGGAGAAGCTGGATGAGGAGATTGTGAAGATACAGAATAAAAATATCACTAAACTCTCCGAGGAGATTTCCCATCTAAGTGAGCTGACCAGTGATATGGAGGGGAAGTGTCAGAAGCCAGTGAGTGAATTTCTGCAGGTGAGAGTGAGTTAGAAATACTCCAGATCCCACCATAAGGACAGGACAGCTCCTAAATCATGGGCACGGCAGTCCAGCAGTCAGAGATCACAGTGTAACTCAGTGTGTGCGTTCCTGAAATGTGAATGACTATTATTCTTTGCAGACTCACAGACACATTGATATTAGAGATGCAAAAACCCCATTAGCTCAGCGAATCCATGGCCCTGGGTCCAGTGCAGGGCCTCTTTTCCCCATATCTGCTAAATCCCTTCTTTGGAATTCAAAGTGTGTGTCAGGTGGGACTGAAATTCTCTCTCTCTCTCTCTCTCTTTTTCCTCTCCTCTAGGATGTCAGAAGCACCTTGAGCAGGTAGGTGGCTCTCTCTCACTCCCCCTCACACTTCACAATGCTGTTACGAGAAGGAGTAAATAACACTTTCTTATTTACTTTCTCCACACCCGTCATGATTTTATTGACCTCAATCATATCCCCCCTTAGTCGTCTCTTTTCCAAGCTGAAAAGTCCTGGTTTTATTAACCTCTCCTCATATGGAAGCTGTTCAATACTCCTAATCATTTTTGTTGCCCTTTTCTGCACCTTTTCCAAGTGCAATAAATCTTTTTTGAGATTGGGTGTAGTTACTGGAAAGGATTCCATTGCTGTCTCACTAAAGGAGATGCAAAGGAGTAGCTAGAGATGTGGGCACGAGAGTTCAGTTACAGGTCTTTAGATGTTGCTGTCTAGGGGTACGTCTACACTACCCGCCGGATCGGCGGGTAGTGATTGATCTATCGGGGATCGATTTATCACGTCTAGTGTAGACGCAATAAATTGATGCCCGATCGCTCTGCCGTCGACTCCAGTACTCCACCACGGCGAGAGGTGGAAGCGGAGTCGACGGGGGAGTGGTGGCAATTGATCCCGCACTGCAAGGACGCGAAGTAAGTGATTCTAAGTCGATCTAAGATACGTCGACTTCAGCTACACTATTCTCATAGCTGAAGTTGCGTATCTTATATCGATTTCACCCCCCCACACACCCAGTGTACACCAGGCCTCAGTGGCTCGGTTGCTGGATGTGTCTAGTAACATGTAGAAGGAGTTGGTGCTTTGCATTGGAGCGGGTCAGGAACCAGAATGTCCTTTTTGTGAGAAATTCCATTTTTATATTTTGTACTGAATCAGAATGGGGAAAAAAACCTCCCTGCAACACTAAATACACATTAATAATTTGGGGTGAATTGAAATGTTTCATTTCAATAAAATTGTACAGTTCTAGTCTGATTTTGACTTTTTCATTGTATATTATAGCTGTTAATGTAATGTAAAATAAACTTTGAGACAAAGTGGTTTCAAACTGAATAACCAAAAGGGAACATTTTAATCTTGTGACCCGGGGTAGCCCACGGTGAAAATACCAAGGTCAGGGCAGGTTGCAAAAGGAGAACAGATTCTCCTGTAAGTGGTGGATAACACTGAAGTTAGACTCACCAACCTGTCACAAACTGTGCTCCTGATCCCCCAAATTGGTTATCAAGAAGCTGAAAAAAACAAATCACACAGCCCCCTTTACTGCATTCCAGCTCTCTGGCTCCCAATCAGCACCTAGGTCCAGTACAGTGAGAAGTTATTTGAAACTCTGCTCACTATAGACAATGTTCTTCTGAACCCCAAAGGGTCAACCACATTGCCAGGTCAGTATTAGTTTGGATCTTACCCAAAATATCAGGCTGCCAACCAATCCCTTAGTGTGTAAAACTAAAGGTTTATTATAAAAGAAAAGGAAAGAACAAGAAGAGAGTTGTTAAATGGTAAAGAAATCAGGTGCATACATAAGAGTTCAAAGTCCATCTATCAGGTTCTTAGCAGTATTGGTGAGTTTGCTGTCTCAAGAGTCCCTCTGAAACACATCCACAGCTTAGATAGGTCATCCAGTCCTTTGTTCAGAACTTCAGTTTGTAGAGAAATTGCTCCAGAGGTCGGAAGCAGGATTATTGAAGACAAAATGGAAACGATGCAGCTGCTTTTTATATTATTTTTGCTATGTGGCTTGTACTTCCTGTGTCCCAAACACAAGCTTCAAAGCACATAGAAAAGCCTTAGAGTTCTGTCCATAGGCATGCCCCTACGTGTCTTGCTGACTCATAGAGTGTAGCCCCTGGATTCTTTCAATGGATCCATTGTACAGTGGATTGCCCTTGATGGGCCATGGAACAGGGTAGGCAGTGCTGATACCAATCTGTCTGTGGGTGTCACCCAGATACACAGCACAAGTTTGAAATACAGATAAACCACACATATTCCTAACTCACGATACAAAGGCAACACAAACATATAAGCGTGATTATCATATTTAGCAAATTGTAACTTTTCCACTGATACCTTACACAGTATATCTGGTAAGATTCATTGCACTTTTATAATATAGGTATCAATAATATCAGAAAGTGTGTCACATATTCCATACTGTATCACAAACCTTATTGCAGAGTATGGGGGGAGGGCTTACCATATGTCTGGGAGTTCCTGGCAACCTTCCACCCCAGCTGGGGACTCACAGTTGGGGCCGCAGCCTCTCTGCCCTGGTCAGGGGCTGACCGTCACCCTCACTTCTGCTCTGCCTTCAGAGCTGGGCTCCCAGCCAGCAGCCACAGAGCTCCTTGCAGCTGGCAGAGGTTCCCAGAGGTTGGTTTGAGCCGGCTTCGGGAGTGGCCCCTGCAGCAGAATAGAAAGACCCATCCCTCCCCAGACTGGGCCGAGACTAGCAGCTGGCACCCGGCGCATGGTAGGAGCCCCCAGCTGGGGTGCCCCCTGTAATGATACTGCCTTTGGTGGGACCCAACTGAGAGTGCCAATTCAGGACAAATTGCTTAAAGCAGGGCAGTTACAGCCCAAGGCTGCGGTTCCTTTGCACACCAATGCAAACCAAACCAGCCAAACAAAGAGGACTTTGGTCTCACCCCACTGGCTAACCACAAGTCACACAAGCAATTCCCGTAGACACTCCAGTTTCCCAGTATCAGCACCAATCCCACTCATTATGGGGACGAAAGGTTATGAAAACCAATACTCCAGTAAAAGGTTCTCTCGATCCCAAAGGACCAAGCCCCAGACTCAGGTCAATATACAAATCAGATCTTACCCACAAATAACACTGTTGCCAGTCCTTTAGAATCTAAAATCTAAAGGTTTATTCATAAAAGGAAAAAGATATAGTTGAGAGCTAGAATTGGTTAAATGGAATCAATTCCATACAGTAATGGCAAAGTTCTTGGTTCAGGCTTGTAGCAGTGATGGAATAAACTGCAGGTTCAAATCAAGTCTCTGGAGTACATCCACGGCTGGGAAGGGTCATTCAGTCCTTTGTTCAGAGCTTCAGTTTGTAGCTAAGTCCCTCCAGAGGCAAGAAGCAGGACTGAAGACAAGATGGAGGAGCCTTTTATAGTCTCTTGCCATGTGGACTCTGCTTGTTTTGTCCCTAAGACAGGCTTTCCAGCACATGGCGTAGAAAACCTGTAGACTACTGTCCATAGGCATGTCTCTGCATACCTTGCTGAGTCACAAGGTGTATCTGCCTTCTCTCAGTGGGTCAATTGTATAGCTGATGGTCCTTAATGGGCCATCAAGCAGGCTAGGCAGAGCCGACGCCAACTTGTCTGGGGTGTCACCCATGTCAGAGACCTTGAACGCAGAGCAACTTTCTCTTTATCTCTGGACCAAGCTGAATTTCAAATTAACCTGTTCCTTTCCTCAATAGACAAATTGCTCCCATTGTGTGTCAGAGGCTTTTTGGTGATTAAAAGCTCCTCTGAGATGTATGATCTTATCTAGATTGAAGGTACCTTCTAGTGGGCATTATTTAGATGGATTTTCACGCTTGTAAAGATTCCAATTCTCTAAATACCTGCAGGTTTTAGGTCCATAATGTACATACATGAAATAAGATGGGGTACCCTTAGGGGGTAAAAGGGAATGCTTAGACTGTCCACCCCCCATTTTCCAATCACACACACAGGGAGAACGCCCTGTCCGCGCTAGTGGCTCAGAAACTAAGGATCTCTCCCTACAGGGTACTCACACAGGAGAGGCTAACGAGGATGGCCATGACCCTCCTACACCTCCCTTCAGCAAAGAGCGCCGGCTAGTCTCAGAGAGATGGCACCGCTCACTCTCTTTGCATCCAGCGAGATGATCAGACTGTCAGTGGCTCACACAGAGAGGAAAGGGGAGGGAAGATGGGTTCACACACTCCTAGACCCAGGTAGTTTCCTCGCTGGACGATGCCAGGCCGAGTTAGCCCACCGTGGGTCGGATCTTCTAAAGATCCTCTAGTTACCAGGCTTGCATTAGAATAGTTCTGGTCACGAGCCAAACGACTTCGCAGAATACTCTGGGCGACTTCCGGTAAGTTTCTCTCTCTCTCTCTCTCTCTCTCTCTCTCTCTCTCTCTCTCTCTCTCTCTCACACACACACACACACACACACACACACACACACACACACCAAGGCCTCTATTTCTAAATACCACGATGCATCTATACCTTATGTCCAGACTCAATACACTATGAGGTGGTAACAACCCTTCTTAAGGTGGTAAAAACCCCTCAGCACCGGTACGTACCTAATGCATTTCCCTTATGCATATGGGGGCGGCCAAACTAACAGTTCCCGAGACCCGCATAAAACTACCTTATTGGGGGCGACAAAACAATTCCCCAGAACCACTCTGCATCTGATCTTGTTGCACAGTCAATAAGTTTGGATGGCGTGAGCCCAACAGGGACAGACGGCTCCACGGACAGTCCTCCTCCGACACCCCAATAGAGATTTCAAAAGGTCTCATACCTCTATTGTGGTGCCATGGGGTTCGAAGGGGAATGATCTGCAGCAACTGCCAGTGCCTCTTTGGGCATTGCCATCCCGGACGAGCCCCCAAATTGTCGGAGAAAACCACAGTTCTCACTTTTTGTTTGGGTACAGCCAAGTCAGATACTTTATTCTCTCTCTATCAATTGCATAGAGGGAGAGAGTGCACTAGGACACGGGGTCTCCCCCTCCTAGGCAGGTCTCTCAATAGGTAAACAATTACAGCAAGCATTTATACCTTTTGGTACAGACAATAATGAGCAACAGCTGCATTTTGTTTATACATAGGTCATTCTGATATCTTGTATTTCTCACTAATGTAGACTTTTAGTCTACATTCCATATTATCTACACATTATCTACACAAGGTCGCAACAACTTCTCACACAGTTCTTTCCCACTCGCCTCTCACAATCCTCGCTTCTACAAATCTTGCGTTATTAGGGTTACAGGTAGCCTGACTCTTGCTAACAAACTGTCATGCATTGCAATCCCCTTCCTGTCAGTTCTTTCTCTTCTTCCACACCCAGAAGCATAGCACAAATTTGAAATATAGACATTATAGAGCCTATACTTATAACTTTAAATACAAAAATGATAGATGCATACAGATAGCACAATCATAACCAGCAAATCATAACCTTGTCTTAGACACCTTATTTTACCCCCTTTATACAAGATTTGGTGCCACTACAGGACCTTGGTTGCAACAATGATCTATATGGTCCCAGTTTGTGTCAATAATGTCACACCCCCAGCCCTGCCCCTCCCAAACAATAGCCAGATTTCATGGGGGAGATCAGATTTCACATTCCTTGACCCGTTTTTTACAGTGGTGAATTTGGAAGGGCCCTGCTCATCACACTACAATCAAAGATTCTTTTCAATGTACAAAAAGCAAACAGCATGAGACCGCACCCTGACAAGAAATGCCTAATGACTGTGCCAAATTCAATCAGCCCATTTCTGACAAGAAGGAAATAAAACTATATTCCTCTCTGGTCTCTTTCCTGCACTAGAAGCCATGGCTGCTGCAAATCCAGCAAAAACTCTCCAGGATGAAGTGACCTGTCCCATCTGTCTGGAGTATTTTAAAGATCCGGTGTCTCTAGACTGTGATCACAGTTTCTGCCGAGCCTGCATCACCCAGTGCTGGGAGGGATTCGATACAGACGTCTCCTGCCCTCAGTGCAGAGAGATCTTTCCCCAGGGGAACCTCAGGCCAAACAGGCAGCTCAGGAATATTGTGGAAGCAGCCAGAGAACTCAGGTTGCAGACAGCGAAGGAACCAGAAACAAAGAGACTGTGTGAGAAACACAAGGAGCCTCTAAAACTGTTCTGCAAAGAGGATGAAATCTGCATCTGCCTGGTGTGTGACAGATCCAAGCAGCACAGAGATCACACCGTCATTCCTGCAGAGGAAGCTGCTGAAGAATTCAAGGTAGGAAACGACCAACTGTTATTTTTATAGCCAGAACCTTGGGAAACTCACCTTCCCCCAGCATTAGGGTTTCCCTAAGCCCCAAACAGTCACTCAGTGAGCCTCCACTGGAGAGGAACGAGGGACTTCAGGCCGAAGTAGGTTTCCCAGCAACTGGGAATTCTCCGAAAGCTTGTGCAGGTGGAGAAGTGTGGCCCTAAATAAATATGCTAAGGCTAACATGCTGGAGTGTGGGGGAGTGAGTAACCCGCACCCCATCCTCTCCTGCTCCCTATATGTGGAGTCCTGGGCAGTGACCCCCCTTCTCTGACCTTCCCAACTTCCACTACCTCCCAAAGCTATTAACACCATGTCCGTGCTGCTCCTGTCCTTGGGGCTGAGGGAGCAGAAGGATTTAGTTGGGGCTTTCCTTGTGGCCCACATCCCCTTCATTGTTTTCCTGCAGAGCTCCTCACCCAGACAGGAACCGCGGGAGCTGCGCTGAACCCTCCTTCATGAGACATAGGAGAGGACTGGAGTGGAGCTCCCATCCTGCAGAGCCTAGCCAATCTGTCTGATGCAGGAAACAGGGACTGAGTTGGAGGGGGAAGCAGAGCAATGGGGCATGTAGCAGGGTCATTGCCTCCAGAGTGCCCCCTCCTGGCCTGGGGCTCTGCCTCAGTTTCCCTCTGAGGTTTCCAGAAATAATCCACAAAGACTTTTTGGGGCCAGTATAACCCGTGCTCTCTCAGCAGTGACTCGCAGGGCTTCTAGTCTGGAGTTCGGCCTTATCACTACAAGGAAGCTGCAAGGCCTCCTCTGCCTTCTCCACAGGTCTCCTCCCTCTGGCTCTCCATAGGCCTCTGTTTTACCTACCCCAAGCCTGGTTGAATCACATTATCCCACCGGTCACTGCTCCCCATTTTCCCCACCTGGGGAGGAGAACTGGCTATATCACAGGTGGGACAGAGACCCCTCTCCCGTTATAGGGCCAGTCACCCTGTGACCAGCATCATCCCTCTTCCATGTCTCCTGAGGGCATAGGAAGAGAGTCCCAGTCCTGAAAATTTCTGTTTGGAAATCTTGGCCGTAGATTTCAGTGCCCATAAAGTTTCCATGTTGACATTAATAACAATAATAATAATTCATAACCAATAGAATGTACTGATTTTTATTACAGTAGCATCTCTGTCCCTCATGAGGGATTAGGGCCCCGTTGTGCCAGGCACCGTACAGACAAGTCAGGCAAAGAGCTCACAGGCAGAGTCTAACGAAGACGATATGCAGCAGGTGGCTAAAGAAACAACCGGAGGTTGGAGTGGGGGACAAATGAAGAGCTTTGTGTTTGCATACACTTGCAATTGCGATACTTAGGTCATCATGGGTGGCCACCATTCCAGATTTCAAAGCTGTCCATTTTCTCTGGTGCAGACTTAGATGCTCGTACTTTTCTCTGGGGAATGTTTTAGGTGCTTGAGTGGCAGCAGGCTCTAGGAGGAGTCTATGGCCCAATCTCCGATAGTCGGCGGGTATAATAGGCAAGGGGAGGAGCTAAGATGCTTAGGCCGTGGTGGCCTCGCCTATGCTCCGCCTCTTCCTGTCCATGCTCTGCCCCTTCCCCGAGGCCCCCTCCACCCACCGCTGCCTGGTGAGTTGCTCGTTTCCTCCACTCCACCCCTCTCTGTAGGTCCCCACCGCTCGCTGCACCCCTCTTCTCCCCAACTTCCTCCCCCTCGAACTCTTCCCCCACACACACCGCTCACCGTGTCCAAGTATGTGATGCCAGTTTCCTGTTGGTGTAAATCAATGGAGTAACCAGGTCAAACAACTTCAAAGAGTCTGAAAATAAAACACTCCCAGTGTTTATTAATATGACTCCACTTCCTTAATATCATAAACTGAGTTCTCCACTCATCAGTAGAGTGTTTGTTTGTGTTGGAAAAGCCTCCCCCGCCCCGCCCCACACACACTCCTAAAACTAAAAATAACACCACTCAAATCATTTTCTGTTTCTTCAGGAAAAAATTCAGGCCCATTTGCAGACTCTGAGGGAAGAGAGAGAAAAGCTGCTGGGATGTAAAGTGAGCAGAGAGAAGAGAAGCCAGGAATATCTGGTAGGTGCCTGCCATTATTAACCTGTATGTGTAAGGAGCCGGATGGAGGAGCGTTCTGAATCAGAGCAATAAGGAGCGTCCGGGGCAGTCTAGAGGCCCAATTATGTTTTATCTCAATCAGTCGGGGGTAAAGCAGAAATCCGTTCAGTGGGGAATAATCACAAATAAATCAAAATTGGGGTTTTTTTGCAGGAATTACTACTTAGGCTTACACCGTAAATGAGTGGTTTTCAACCTTTTTGCATTTGCAAATTTCTAATGGAGGTGCGGACTCCTTTGGAAACGGATTGTCTGTGTGTAGTTGAATTCTGTTCAATCAGTTTTCAGTCTAAGTCTTTTGCGGATCTCTTTGACGTTGTCTGGGTCTACGGACCACAGGTTGAAAACCATGGTCATAAACTGCTGTAAACTATTATTCTTATCTACTGTATATTAACTACTGTTACTTTAATTAAACTCACTGCATAGGTAACAATTAACATGAATGAAATAACAGAATTTTGAATTAGAAAATCCAACCCATTAGAACAAATCCGCACTGTTACACGTTCACTCCTCATTTCACAGTTCTCTGCCTCAGTCAGCCCAGAGGTTGGAGGATGTTTAGTTATATCTTGATGAATCCTCTTGTGCGATCTTTGTTTACTGTTCTGAGTTCCAGCTTAAATAAAGCCACGTATTCCTGGGTGTGATGTGTTGGGTTCTATCCCTCCGCTCGCTTCTGGCTTACAGTCCCTTTGTGCTCTGACAATTTCTCCATTCCTGTCATTCCCCTTGTCTGCCTGAGGGTGCTGTCCAGATATGTTGATTTTCTTATTGTCACTACAGCTCACATCCTCCTTATTTCTTAAGTCACTTTCTCTTTAGTTACAGTTTTTCTATTATTCCAGGTTATTTCCTTCACATGTCACTCTTGTGAATGATTGCTTTGTGGCCTTTGGGAATGTGGACTTTTGTCTGCTGCTTCATGATCCTGGGATACTTTGTGGTTTGCGTGTGAGTGTGTACACTTGTGCACACATCCATATAGAGGGCCCAAAAATTCTCTCCCTAGAAAAGGGCAACATGATCATCTGTGTATGTAGCTGTGAATATTCTGGGTCCTTTCCCTAAAAAGACACCGAGAGGAAAGCTGTACATATTGACCTTCATGGACAGGAATTCCTTTATATTGACAGGAATTCATAAAACGTTTCAAGCTCGACAAATCTGTATTTTTCCTGGAAAAAAAATTTAGTGCAGAAAATGTCACCCAGCTCTAGTGTTGAGTCCTGTCTCCTGTGGCTTTCGATCTGTGTCTCCGAGGCCATCGGCAACGTACTGTCCTGTCAGACATGGGAACGTGGAAAGGTGTGAGAAAATCCTCTCTAGTAACCACAGGATATTGTTCATGTCAGATAATTTAGAATTTGCAAAGAAATTCTCCCTCCTGCACACTTAGCGCACTGTGAAAGGACCCCAGGCTCCAGCCATGTCTCTGACCAGCCCTTTCCCTATTTTTGTTTACAGAGAAAGACACAAACCGAGAGGCAGAAGATTGTGTCTGAATTTCAGCAACTGCAGCACTTCCTGGAGGAACAAGAGCGACTCCTGCTGGCCCAGCTGGAGAAGCTGGATGAGGAGATTGAGGAAATCGAGAATGAAAATGCCACTAAACTCTCCAAGCAGATTTCCTGTCTCAGTGAGCTGATCAGTGAGATGGAGGAGAAGTGTCAGAAGCCAGCGAGTGAATTCCTGCAGGTGAGACTGAGTGAGAAACATCCAGGATCCCCACACAGGGACAGGACAGCTGCTAAATTATAAGCACTGGGTTCCAGCAGTCAGAGATCCCAGTGTAACTCAGCATGTGCGTTCCTGACATGTGAATTACTATTGTACATTGCAGAGTGACAGACACAGAGATATTAGAGATGGAAAAGCCCCATAAGCTCAGCGAACACGTGGCCCTGGAGCCAGGGCAGAGCCTCTTTCCCCCATATTTGCAAAAGCCCTTCTTGGGAATGTTAAGTGTGTGTCAGGTGGGACTGAAATACTCTCTCTCTCTCTCTCTCTCTCTCTCTCTCTCTCTTCTAGGATGTCAGAAGCACCCTGAGCAGGTACGTGGCTCTCTCTCACTCCCCCTCACACTTCACAATGCTGGGAAGAAGATTGGAGATGATGTTAGCATCACATCCCCCCAGGGCTCTACAGCAAAATGTGTGGGGAATGTCACATGTTGGATACAAATCTCTCCAATAAACTTAATCCTGAGGTTTTCACCCTTCTACAGAAGACTCTGGAATTTCCCATACAGTGGGGAAGACTGACGTCAAGTATTGTCCAGAGATGTCACACCCCTGGGGGCTGACTTCCTCAGGATTGTGGGGATGGAATATGGGCCTGTCACTGCTGGGTCCCTGGTTACCATTCAGCCCAGGACAGCAGTGGTCAAGAGTCTTTCCTACCTGAGGACTGTTTGGAGCCCTGTGTGGAATGAACTGGGGAGGGGAGAGTTGATGTCTTAGTCTAGTACCTAGTGGTCAGATTTCTACAGCACTTCACATGGGAACCTCCTGTCCCTCAGAGCATGGAGGCCAAGGAGTGAATTGGCCAGAGAGCCTCAATTCCCCTTTTATCCCCAGAGCAGATCTCTCCAGGCCAGAATTGAAAAATATTAATGGGACTTTTGAGGGGAAGGTTTCACTGCCATGGGCTGTGCTGCACCTGTTCTGAGGCTGGGAGAAGTAGAGGAATTCTAACTCCAAGCCCATTAGAGCAGCATCTCACTAGCAAGAACTTATAATGAGTCACTAAATGAAATATAACCATGTGACATTGTTTCTGTCCAGGTGTGAGAAAGGGAAGTTCCAGCAGCCAGTGGAGATTTCTCCTAAACAGGATAAGAGACTCAGTGATTTCTCCCAGAAAACTGTTGCTCTAATGGAGACTCTGAGGAAGTTCAAAGGTACCTAGAAGGGATCTAGGAGGGGAAATTGGGATGAGCCTTTGAGACTGTTGGAGGAGAATGGCTCTGGCCAATTGGTTCATAATTAGATTATGCTTCTCTTTAATTGTTGGATGAGAATGCCACACACTTGGAGTCCAAGTCACTCAGGTTCATTAATTGAAACCTTTGTTTGTACCAAAAGCGTGCCTTGCAATTGCAATTACTATGAAAGTAAGAAATGACAGACATACTGAAAGACATACTGGCCAGTTGCCTTCTTCTGGGACATAGGTGTGTCATGGTGGATTTCTCCTATGAAGCTCTCATTACACTTACAATGTCTGACATATTATACACATCTAACTAATATATTTAAGGGTTTTTTCCAATCCTCTTTGAGTTTTATGACTATTAAGTATATTATGTGGCTCATACAATACACATGCATGAACTTTTTAATTTTCAGGACTTTTGCTGTCCAAGCAATTTCCATGTTATTATTCTCTTTTCTGATTTGCTAATTACCACCGATTATGCATAGGTCACTTTGACCCTTGTCTCCGCCTGGGGGTTTTCGGATTTTGCTAACTGCTCCTTGGCACTACATTTTGGGTGCCTGGTGTCTTTAAGCACATTGTGTGGTCAAAACATCTCTTTGTCCCACAGAGCAACTTATGAACACATCACTTAATAAGAAGGTCACTTAAGGCAACATTACCCTTATGTCAAGCTAACTGCTAACCAGGCCAAAGTCAGTCAGTATAAATGCACAATCTCAGTCTGACCCTTGTACCAATTCTCAATACTGACATAATAACTAGTGGAAAGCAGACAAATGGAGCAGATGTAGCAGGGACCAGGTGTCAGGATCTTTCCCATTGATTCATGATTTACCAAAGGTCACAATATTAAGGCCCATATTTAGTAAAAATGGCCTAATTTGGGGCACCTGAGTTTCTCTCTCCCAACTCGAGGACTGCAGGGCAGGTGCTCCAGAGCTGTGTAGCCTCCACAGCTGCAGGTGGTGTCAGTGGAGCTGCAGGTGCCCAACCCCTCTGAGAAGCAGGGCCCAGGTGCCTACAGGATGGGATTGTAAATTAAAGGCCACTTGTTAAAGCTGGACCCAGTCTATCACTGGGCTCTGGTCCCGTACTGCAGCTAGTCTGGGCACATGGGCTGTGGGGAAGGAGAAAGCCCCTCCCCTACGGAGACGTATCCCTCCAGCACAGAAGCCTCTTCTGCCTCCTCCACAGCAGCTGCAGGCACAAGGCAGGTTCCTGAGAGGGCTGGGAATGGGGGGGGGGGGGGGGGGGTGAGGGCGGGTGGAAGAGGGAGGGGGTGGACGACGGACAGAGGGATGTGGGCAGTGTAAAGCTGGGCCTCTGACACTCTGCACACTGGGTGACACACGGGGCCATTGTCATAGGGATGTAACTCTGGCTGCTTCAGAACTTCCTCAGCCTGTGCCAAGGTCTGCACCGGCCCCTGCAGCCACTGAACAGCGGAGTCACAAATGGCCCCTCCCCTCTCTCCTTTCACCGGTACAGGGGTGAATCTGGCCCATGGAGCCAACCTTCCCCCTGCCTCAATGTCCACATGAATAAAATGATTTTATTATTATTCCTATTTCTGCCTATGGAGGACGAAGTCTCCGTCGTCCTGCTCTCTGTAGAGACTATAGGCAAACAGACCCAACAGCTCACAATCAGAGCCAGGATTTAGCAAACTCTGAAAATCTTGTTAGTGTCAAAGGGACCCAAGTGGGTAAAGTTACTTTTATGCCAATGTCTTGCATGATCTGGGTCTAGGTTACAACAAAATGCAGTAAATGAATGGGAGAAACCAAGTGGAGTCTGAAGAATGGGAGGGGATGATGAGGTAAAATTAAATCTCTGTATGTTCTGGGATGGTTGTGAGGCTTCCATTTCTGTGAGATGCCTGAATGAGAGAGAAAAGATAAAGTTTCAGATTAGTTTATATTAAATACCTGAGTTTGTCTCTGTGCCTCTCGGTCTGTTTCTCTGTCATAACTGAAACACTGTTCTAGGAGTTCAGAGTGGGAATGCTGCTATAAATATGAAAGCCTGAAATCCCATCTCTTTTCTCCTTTCCCCTTCTAGACACTCTGCCGTCTGCACTGGAGACAAGAAGAGGGGAACCTGTAGGAGCACACAGACAGGGTGAGATTCCAGAGAAAAGATCTTCATGAGATTGTAGCTAAAGTTACCAACCAAATCGACAGCGACCATGAACACATTGAACAGTGAGGAGATCCTAAGCTGAAGTCACAGAAACAATCCTGACATTAACATTGGTGCTGAGTTCATGCCCATGCTGATGAACAAAAACACTCTCCCTGAACTGCATCCAAACACCCTTAACTCTGACCCTGGGGTTTTCATAGACATTGACAGGACTTTTAATATTATATTGAGAGGAATGAGTAGAGTGCTCTCTCCCCTGAGGACTGACACATCCCTCTCCTATATCCTGGCCGAGGGGGTTTCCCCCATAGGCGTCGACTCATGGGTGCTCGGGGGCTGAAGCTTCCATAGGAAAAAAAGAATTAGTGCTCAGCACTTACCAGCGGCCACTCCTCCCACTCTCCTCTAGCACCTCCCACCCGCCTGTGGCTCTTCCAATCAGCTCTTCCCCCTCCCTCCCAGCGCCTCTCGCCCACTGCAATCAGCTGTTAAACAGTGTGCAGGAGGCGCTGCGGGGAGGGGACTGAGCTAGGGCGGGACATTCTTGGGGGGGGTGCAGAATGGGATGAGATGGGGCGGAGCGGGGGTGGGAAGAGGTGGGGCAGAGGTGTGAGGCCTTCGGGGAAGGGGTGGAATCGGGGCGGGGTCTCGGGCGGAGTGGAGGGTCAAGCACCCACCCCGGAAAATTACAAAGTCGGCCTCTCTGGTCTCCCCCATTACTCTTCTCCAACATCCTACTTTTCCTTTGGGCAGGGCTGGGCTCTCCCATTGGAGCTTCTCACTCTTTCATGGATTGGGGAGACGCTCTCCCTCTGATGCTGCCCCTTCCCTTCTCTCTGGGCTGGGGATGGGGTTACCCCACCCAATGCCACCTCCTACTTTCTGGTCTTAAGTGGCTCTTCCCCAATGCTGCACCTTCCTCTCTGTTCCCTGATCTGGGAGTGGAGGCTGCATTAGGGGAGGGAGGTCGCCTCTGCGTTTTAAAGCTGGTACCTGCCTCCTCTGCTCCAGCCTCACTAAAAACTTCTGATACCTTCCCGGCTGTGTCTCTGATGCTGGGAATGGAGCAGCCCCAGCAGGGGGAGTTGGGAGCTGAAGTCTCAGCAAGCAAATGAAAAACTAATGTAGTGAGTCCCATTCTAAAGACTGAGGAGCTGCAGTGACATCTCTGCTCAGTCTCAGGTGCCCAGGACAGAGGCAGCTCCCTGGGATCCAGGCCTGTCCCAGCCAGAACAGGGCTGCTGGGGAGTGTGAGAAATGGTCCCAGCCTCCCCCAGGGCTGAGCTCTGCCCCTAACGCTCTGATTCTCTCTCCCCAGCGAATGTGACTCTGGATCCAGACACGGCTCATCCCCACCTTGTCCTGTCTGAAGATCAGAAAAGTGTGAGACTGGGAGACACATGGCAGCGACTGCCCAACAATCCTGAGAGATTTGACGCTGTGCGCTACCCTGTTTCCCCGAAAATAAGACATCCTCCGAAAATAAGGCCTACTTTCAGTTTTGCCTCTCGTTGTAATATAAGGCATCCCCCCGATAATAAGGCATCCACCGATAATAAGGCATTTTTCATTTCTGAAAAATAAGACATCCCCTGAAAATAAGACCTAGCGCATCTTTGGGAGCAAAAATTAATATAAGACACTGTCTTATTTTCGGGGAAACAGGGTATGTGCTGGCCTGTGAGGGATTCACCTCGGGGAGCCATTGCTGGGAGGTGGAGGTGGGGGATGGGCGATTCTGGGCTGTGGGGGTGGCCAGAGAGTCTGTGAGGAGGATGGGAGAGATCAGCCGTAGCCCTGAGGAGGGGATCTGGGCTGTGGAGCGGTGGCTGGGACAGTTCCTGGCTCTCACCTCCCCTGTGACCCCCCTGCCCCTGAGCCGGGTCCCCAGCAGGATCCGGGTTTGTCTGGACTGTGACTGGGGGCAGGTGACATTTATCGATGCTGGTGACAACGCCCCGATCTTCACTTTCCCGCTGGGCTCTGTCTCTGGGGTGAGAATCCAACCCTGTCTCTGGGTGGGGGGATCCCGGCTCAGACTGTGTCCCTGAGATACCGGGAGTGGGTGCGGGGGAATATCCCACAGGCCCTTAAATCAGCCTCTCTAGCCTTTGTGACGTTGTTGACATGAACTGGGACCATATAGATCATTGGTTCAACCAAGGTCCTGTAGTGGTACCAAATCCTGTATAAAGTGGGTAAAATAAGGTGTCTAAGACAAGGTTATAGTTTGCTGGTTATGATTATGCTCTCTGTATATTTTGTATTTAAATTTTGTATTTAAAGTTATAAGTGTTGGCTCTATATTGTCTGTATTTCAAACTTGTGCTATGCCTCTGGGTGACACCCCAGACAAGTTGGCATCAGGTCTCCCTAGCCTGCTTGATGGCCCATTAAGGACCATCAGCTATACAATTGACCCTTTGAGAGAAGGCAGATACACCTTGTGATTCAGCAAGGTATGCAGGGACATACCTATGGACAAAAACAACAAGGAGTCTGGTGGCACCTTAAAGACTAACAGATTTATTTGGGCATAAGCTTTCGTGAGTAAAAACCTCACTTCTTCGGATGCATAGAGTGAAAGTTACAGATGCAGGCATTATATACTGACACATGGAGAGCAGGGAGTTACTTCGCAAGTGGAGAACCAGTGTTGACAGGGCCAATTCAATCAGGGTGGATGTAGTCCACTCCCAATAATAGATGAGGAGGTGTCAATTCCAGGAGAGGAAAAGCTGCTTCTGTAATGAGCCAGCCACTCCCAGTCCCTATTCAAACCCAGATTAATGGTGTTAAATTTGCAAATGAATTTTAATTCTGCTGTTTCTCTTTGAAGTCTGTTCCTGAAGTTTTGTTCAATAATAGTGACTTTTAAATCTGTTACCATTCCTGATGTCCGATTTGTGTCCATTCATTCTTTTGCGGAAACACCAACCCAGGAACCAATCCCTGTAGCAAACCTTGTTGCCTACTCTGTCCCCATATCTACTCTGGCGACACCATCAGAGGACCCAACCACATCAGCCACACCATCAAGGGCTCATTCACCTGCACATCTACTAATGTTATATATGCCATCATATGCCAGCAATGCCCCTCTGCCATGTACATTAGCCAAACCGGACAGTCCCTCCGCAAAAGAATGAATGGACACAAATTGGACATCAGGAATGGTAACATACAAAAGCCAGTAAGTGAACACTTCAATCTCCCTGGTCATTCTATTACAGATTTAAAAGTCACTATTATTGCTGTGAAAAGTGGTATTTGTATGTTTGTTAATATCACTTTTCCCAGCAAGTCCTGGCAAGTTAAGACCTGGATGGATGGATGGGTGGGTGGGGGGTGAAGCAGCGGGGGCCAGGGAGGATGGATGGATGGGTGGGGGGTGAGGCATCAGAGGCCGGGGCGATGGAGGTGGGGCCCCACTGCTGTCAGCACATGGTCAGAGGTGTGGGTCAGTGCCTAGGGTTGGAGGTCGGTGCCCTGGGCCAGCACCAACTGCTGTGTGACTGGAGCTGGGGGCTGGCACCCAGGGTTGGCGTTTGGGGTCCGCGCCTGCTGCCTTACAGCTGGGGCTAGGAGTGAGTGTCCTGGGCCAGCATTCACCGGAGCCAGGGGTTGGTGCCCGCTGCTGCATTACTGGGGCTGGGGATCTGCACCTGGGGCTGGGGATCGGTGCCTATGGCCAGCACCTACCGGAACCCAGGATCAACATCTAGGAGCCGTGCCCGGGGTCAGCGGCCAGGGCTGGGGGTTGGAGTGCGTGGCCGGCAGTTGGCTGCCGCCAGGGTTTGGGTCTGGCACTTGGGGTCTGTGCCTGCTGCCGCATGGCCAGGGCTAGGGGTTGGCATCCAGAGTCTGCACCCGTTGGAGCCCAAGGCCAGAACTGGGGATTTGCACCCAGGGCCGGCAGCCGCTGGAGCTCAGGGTCGGCGACTGGGGCCGGCACTTTGGGTCAGTGACTAGGGCTGGGGGTCGGAACACACGGACGAGGTCATCACCTGGGGCCAGCGGCCGCTGGCGGGATTGGGGGTCGGCACCACGCAGCCAGAGCCAGGGATCGGAGCCTGCTGCCGCACGGCCAGGGATTGGAGCCTGAAGCCCCATGGCTGCAGTCCTAGTCTGCAGCAAGGCTCCCTAACTCCCCACCGCCCCCCCCACTAAGTCCCCCCATCCCCTCCCCAAGGTAGAGAAGTCACCTAGCTCCTTCAGCTCTGTGCCCCACCTGTCTCCGGAGATGTGCAGAGTGGCACATTCAGGAGCATCAGGGAGGGAGGAAAAGAGGCCGATGCTTTTGCCCTCCCCCATCACCGCCCAGGAAGCTGTCGTGGCAGCAGGAAACCCCCTTGGTGGCCGCATTTGAGAAACGGTGAGTTAGGCCATGTCTACACTGGCACTTTCATCATTATAACTTTTGTCACTCAGGGGTGTGAAAAAACACTCCCCTGAATGACGAAAGTTATAACGACAAAAAGAGCTGGTGTGGACAGCGCTACATCGGCGAGAGCCACGCTGCCGGTGCCGATGCTACCGCCCCTCGTTAGAGGTGGTTTTATTTTGTTGCCAGAAGAGCTCTCTCCTGGCAATATAGAGCGGCTACACAGCGCACCTCACCACACAGCCGCGCCATTGTAAGGTGCGCAGTGTAGACATAGTCTTAGGGAGACTCGGAAATAAACAGCTGGAGAAGCAGTGCTAGAGAAAACGATGGGTAAAACAGGGTGAAAGGAAAGGAAAGGGAAAGAGAGAGGGAGATGGAGCTGGAGATGTATAAAATGTTTCTGAAAGTGAGACTGTAACATTAATTCCACCCCAAAGTTCATGGACAGTGTTTCCACTTTAGTGCCTTTCAGAACAACACTTCTTCCAATTTGTGGATGTTTTTATCATGTGTTCTGGTGATGAAAGTTCCCTCTCTGCTCCTTTTAAACCTGACATTTACTTAAGGTCAATGAAACATATAAAACATTCTTCTTGTCTATTTCCCTTTAATTTCCCAGCTGTGATTTTTGAAGGCACACCTAGGATATTTCCCCCCTAAATTGCCTGTGTCAATCCAGCACCAGTGGGGATATCTGTGTACGTGACTAGGATGGTAGCCTGGACCCTACTGTAGTATGTTGCTCTCCAGCCTGCACCTTGGGCCATGTGCTTCATATAAACATGTACCTCAGGGATTGTCCAGCTGTGCTCGGGAGAGAGCTACTTGGGTCACTTTACTTCTCACCTTCCAAACCTGCCCGTGTGTGACACCAGCCATCAAACTGTGTGACAGATGTTTGCAATCTGGAATACCTGGATTTTATGGCACATCGCCCGACAATCAACAGATTATAATGGCTTTAATTACTGTGATAATCAAATAAACTATTAAAAAATGAAAACTAAAATATATATCAAATGGAACCACTCAATCCCCACTCCCACAGCAGCGGGGTTTATAGTATGGTCTCCCCAGTCAGGGTCGGCTTTAGGGAAAATGGCACACTGGTGAACTTGCATTTAATGTCCCTCCCACATTGCCCTGGTGCCCTCATGGGCTCCCCACCCTCCCTTCCCCCCAAGCTGTGCACTGTGCCCCCTTCACCCCAATCCGTACACTCCCCTCCTGTGCCCCAATCCCTGCATTTTCTTCACTCCTACTCCCTGTACCTGCCTCCTGAGCCCCACCTCTTCCCCCAGCCGTGGCAGTGCTGTGACGTGGGCAGTATAGTCACGCTTTATCGCGGGGGAGAACTCTCCTGGCGATGAAAAATAACCACCCTGAATGAGGTCTGGTAGCTTTATTGCCGGGAACGTGGCTCCCAGTGATAACCTGCTGTCTATACTGGAGCTTTTCAGCACTAAAACTTTTGTCACTCAGGGAGGTGTTTTTTCACACCCCGAACGACTAAAGTTTTAGCGCTGAACGTGGCAGTGTAAACACAGCCTGAGTGGAGAGAAGCGAAGCCAGGAATACCTGCTAAGTGCCCATCATAATTAACCTCGTTTGTAAGGAGCCCGATGGAGGGGCGTTGTGAATCAGAGCAATGAGGAGAGGCAGGGGCAACCTACAGATCGAATTATGGCCTGGTCTAAACTGCCAAGTTTTTCCACCAAAAGCCAGCTGTTGGTGCTGACACAGCGGAGGTGCACACACTGCAAAGTCACTTTTTGCCACGAAACACCTCAGTTGCAGCGTTGTAAGAAAACCACCTCCACGGGAAGGAGAAGGCTTCTGGCACAAAGGTTTTATCCCCAAAGTGCCGGTGTAAACACCTCGTAATTGGCCTCGGGCAGAGTCCCACAAGGCCTGTAGTGACGGCTCTGCTCATTGTTTGGAACTCAGCAGGCCTGCGCCTCTCCCCTTTCAAAGCTGGGAAACAAAGCCCAAATCATTAAGGTGGAATGCTCCTGCTGCGTCCCACAATAGGAGCACAGAGGCAGGCAGGCAGGGGTGGATGTGAGAGAGAGACTCTGTTCTGCACAGAGCCAGGGAGGGAGGTGGGGGCTGATTAGGGTGACCAGACAGCAAGTGTGAAAAATCGGGACAGGTGGTGTGTGTGTGTGTGTGGGGGGGGGTAATAGAAACCTATATAAGAAAAAGACCCAAAAATCGGGACTGTCCCTATAAAATCGGGACATCTGGTCACCCTAGGGCTGATGTCGGGGTTTCCCCTCCCCCTGCATCAGGACAGGTTGCTTCCAGCTGCTGTCTGAACTTAAGAGATAGCATGTCCACTTGGGGGTAAAGCAGAAAGACGCAAACCGAGAGGCAGAAGATTGTGTCTGAATTTCAGCAACTGCAGCGGTTCCTGGAGGAACAAGAGCGACTCCTGCTGGCCCAGCTGGAGAAGCTGGACAAGGAGATTGTGAAGATACAGAATAAAAATATCACTAAACTCTCCGAGGAGATTTCCCGTCTCAGTGAGCTGACCAGTGAGATGGTGGGGAAGTCGCAGAAGCCAGCGAGTGAATTCCTGCAAGTGAGAGTGAGTTAGAAATACTCCAGATCCCACCATAAGGACAGGACTGCTCCTAAAACATGGGCACGGCAGTCCAGCAGTCAGAGATCACAGTGTAACTCAGTGTGTGCGTTCCTGAAATGTGAATGACCATTATTCTTTGACAGGTTTCGGAGTAGCAGCTGTGTTAGTCTGTATCCGCAAAAAGAACAGGAGTACTTGTGGCACCTTAGAGACTAACGAATTTATTTGAGCATAAGCTTTCATGGGCTACAGCCCACTTCAGACAGTTTGACAAGAAGGTGTGAGGATACTTAACATGGGGAAACCGACTCACAGACACATTGATATTAGAGATGAAAAAACCCCATTAGCTCAGCGAATCCACGGCCCTGGGTCCAGGGCAGGACCTCTTTCCCCCATACCTGATAAATCCCTTCTTTGGAATTCGAAGTGTGTGTCAGGTGGGACTGAAATTCTCTCTCTCTCTCTCTCTCTTTCTCTCTCTCTCTCTCTCCCTCTCTCTCCTCTAGGATGTCAGAAGCATCTTGAGCAGGTACGTGGCTCTCTCACGCCCTCTCATACTTCACAATGCTGGGAAAGAGCTAGGAGATGATAACAAGGAGTCCGGTGGCACCTTAAAGACTAACAGATTTATTTGGGCATAAGCTTTCGTGGGTAAAAAACCTCACTTCTTCAGATGCATGGAGTGAAAGTTACAGAAAGTTACATGCATCTAAAGAAGAGGGATTTTTACCCAAGAAAGCTTATGACCAAATAAATCTTAGTCTTTAAGGTGCCACCGGACTCTTTGTTGTTTTTGTGGATACAGACTAACACAGCTACTCCCTGATACTAGGAGATGATGTTAGCACCACGTCTCCCCAGGGCTCTATAGTAAAATGTGTGGGGAAGATCACATTTTGGATACAAATCTCTATGATAAACTTCATTCTGAGGTTCTCACCATTTTATAGAAGAGTGTGGAATTATCCATTCAGTGGGAAGGACTGACCTCAAGTATTTCCTAGAGATGTCACGTCCCTCGGGGACTGGCTGCCTCAGGATAGTGGGGATGGAATATTGGCCTGTCACTGCTGGGGCCCTGGTTACCATTCAGCCCAGGGCAGCCGTGGTCAAGAGTATTTCCCACCTGAGGACTGTTTGGAGACCTGTGTGGAATGAGCTGGGGAGGGGGGAGTTGGTGTCTCAGTCTAGTTCCTAGTGGACAGATTTCTACAGCACTTCACCTGGGAACCTGCTGTCCCTCAGAGCATGGAAGCCAAGGAGGAAATTGGCCATAGAGACTCAATTCCCCTTTTATCCCCAGAGCTGGTCTCTCCAAGGCAGAGTTGAAGAATATGAACAGGACCTTTGAGGGAACAGATTCGCTGCCAATGCCTGTGTTGCACCTGCTCTGAGGCTGGGAGAAGTAGAACATATGGTAAAAACATCCACAAATTAGTGTTTCTATAACAAAGGCTGATATTTCCCCTTCCTACCAGGGCCGTCACAGGATAACTCTGAATACAATCTTTGCTCTTTCACACTCACTGCACCAGCTGCAGTACAAAGGGGGTATTCACCTGCTGATTAAAGTCATTAGAGGTAAAATCACTGAGTGCAGATGGACCCGGACACTCAGATGAGACCATTTATTGCTTAGGCTAAAAGTTGAAAGACTTCACTAACAAGATAACTTCTGGACCGAGTGTAACTGCCAGGGATCCTGTAACTACTGAGGAGTTTCTAGCACATTCCGGCGGTACCTACAGTTCTCCCATCTCCCCTTCCCTTGGGCCTGTGGCTAAGCAGAGTCTGTGCTCCGTTCAGGAGGAATTGTGCTGTAGCGACCAGAGCACAGGACGAAGGATCCCCTGGGTGCTAGTTCCTGCTCTAATTTTTACAAGTGAGTGACTAAAGGACAGGGCAGGTTGCAGGGCAGTGGGGGTATCTGCAACATTTTGGAGGAGTTAGTGTCAATTTGGACTCATCACTAGGTCCTTACCACATTCAGGGTCCATTTTGGTGAATTTCATGGTCATAGGATTTTTTAAATAGTAAATTTCATGGTTTCAGGTGTTTACCATTGCAGTTTTTATGGTGGTGTAATTGTGAGGGGTCCCTACCCAAAAGAGGGTTTTGTGTGTGTGTGTGTGTGGTGGTGGGGATGGTCACAAGGCTGTTGTAGGGAAGTTGTGGGATTGCTACCCTTACTTCTATGCTGCTGCTGGCAGGGGCTCCGTCTTGAGAGCTGGGTGGCCGGAGAACAGTGGCTGCTGGCCAGGCACCCAGTTCTAAAGCCAGAACCAGCAACACCACCAGCAGCAGGGCAGAAATCAGGGTGGCAGGGTATTGGGGAGGTGGGGGGGGGGAGTGTTCCTGGCAGCCTTCCACCCGGGTTGGGGACTGACAGCTGGGGCCACAGCCTCTCTGCCCTGGTCAGGGGCTGACAGCCACCTTCACTTGTACACTGCCTTCAGAGCTGGGTTCTGAACCAGCAGCCCCAGAGCTTCCTGCAGCCGGGAGAGGTTCCCAGAGGGGGGTCTGAGCCGACTTCAGAAGCGGCTCCTGCAGGGGAATATAAAGACCCATCCCTCCCCAGACTGGGCCGGGACATGCACCCGGCACATGGTAGGAGCCCCAAGCTGGGGTGCCCCCAGCTCTGCCTCTCCCCAACAATAGACAGATTGCATGGGGGAGATCAGATTTCACATTCCGTGAGGCGTTTTTCACAGTGGAGAATTTGGTAGGGCCCTGCTCATCACACTTCTTTCAAAGGTTCTTTACAGTCAACAAAAAACAAACAACAGGAATCCGCACCCAGAAAGGAAACGCCTAATGACTAGGCAAAGTTCAGCCAGCCCATTCTGAGCAGAAGGAAGTGAAGCTAAACTTCTCTCTGGTCTCTTTCCTGCACTAGAAGCCATGGCTGCTGCACATCCAGCAAAAACTCTCCAGGATGAAATCACCTGTACCCTCTGCCTGGAGTATTTTAAAGATCCGGTGTCTCTAGACTGTGATCACAGTTTCTGCCGAGCCTGCATCACCCAGTGCTGGGAGGGATTCGATATAGACGTCTCCTGCCCGGAATGCGGAAAGCTCTTTCCCCAGAGGAACCTCAGGCTGAACAGGCAGCTCAGGAATATTGTGGAAGCAGCCAGAGAACTCAGGTTGCAGACAGTGAAAGAACCAGAAACAAAGAGACTGTGTGAGAAACACAAGGAGCCTCTAAAACTGTTCTGCAAAGAGGATGAAATCCCCATCTGCCTGGTGTGTGACAGATCCAAGCAGCACAGAGATCACATCATCATTCCTGCAGAGGAAGCTGCCGAAGAATTCAAGGTAGGAAACGACCAACTGTTATTTTTATAGCCAGATAAGGCCTTGGGAAACTCACCTTCCCCAAGCGTGAGGAATTTCCTGAGCCCCAGACAGTGAGCCTGCACTGGAGAGGAACAAGAGAATTCAGGCCTAAGTAGGTTTCCCAGCAACTGGGAATCCTCCAAAGGCTTGTGCAGGTGGAGAAGTTTGGCCTTAAAGAAATATGCTAAGGCTAACATGCTGGAGTGTGGGGGGAGTGAGTAACCCGCACCCCACTCCTCCTGCTCCCCGTATGTGGAGTCCTGGGCAGTGACCCCCCTTCTCTGCCCTTCCCCACTTCCACCATCTCCCAAAGCTATTAACACCATGTCCGTGCTACTCCTGTCCTTGGGGCTGAGGGAGCAGAAGGATGTAGCTGGGGCTGCCCTCTTGGCCCACATCCCCTTCATCATTTTCCTGCAGAGCTTCTCACCCAGGCAGGAACCGCGGGAGCTGCGCTGAACCCTCCCTCATGAGACGTAGGAGGGGACTGGAGTGGAGCTCCCATCCTGCAGAGCCTAGCCAATCTGTCTGATGTAGGAAGCAGGGACTGGGTTGGAGGGGGCAGCAGAGCAATCATAGAATCATAGAATATCAGGGTTGGAAGGGACCTCAGGAGGTCATCTAGTCCAATCCCCTGCTCAAAGCAGGACCAATTCCCAGCTAAATCATCCCAGCCAGGGCTTTGTCAAACCGGGCCTTAAAAACCTCTAAGGAAGGAGATTCCACCACCTCCCTAGGTAACGCATTCCAGTGCTTCACCACCCTCCTAGTGAAATAGTGTTTCCTAATATCCAACCTAGACCTCCCCCACTGCAACTTGAGACCATTGCTCCTTGTTCTGTCATCTGCCACCACTGAGAACAGCCGAGCTCCATCCTCTTTGGAACCCCCCTTCAGGTTCAAATCCCCCCTCATTCTTCTCTTCTGGAGACTAAACAATCCCAGTTCCCTCAGCCTCTCCTCATAAGTCATGTGCTCCAGCCCCCTAATCATTTTTGTTGCTCTCCGCTGGACTCTTTCCAGTTTTTCCACACCCTTCTTGTAGTGTGGGGCCCAAAACTGGACACAGTATTCTAGATGAGGCCTCACCAATTCAGAATAGAGGGGAATGATCATGTCCCTCGATCTGCTGGCAATGCCCCTACTTATACAGCCCAAAATGCCGTTAGCCTTGTGCAGGGTCATTGCCTCCAGAGTGCTCCCTCCTGGCCTGGGGCTCTGCCTCAGTTTCCCTCTGAGGTTCCCAGAAAAAATCCACAGTGGCTTTTTGTGGCCAGTAACACCCCTGCTCTCTCAGTAGTGACTTGCAGGACTTCAGTCTGGAGTTCAGCCTTATCCCTCACGGAAGCACCAAGGCCTCCTCTGCCTTCTCCACAGGCCTCCTACCTCTGGCTCTCCATAGGCCTCTGTTTTGCCAGCCCCAGGCCTGATTGAATCACATGATCCCCCCCAGCCATCACTCCTCCATTTTCCCTACCTGCGGAGGAGAACTGGCTATATCACAGGTGGGGCGGAGACCCCTCCACCTTTATAGGGCCAGCCACCCTGTGACCCAGCATCATCCCTCTTCCACATCTCCTGAGCCCACAGGGAGAGAGTCCCAGTCCTGAAAATTTCAGTTTGGAAATTTTGGCCATAGATTTCAGTGCCCATAAAGTTTCCATGTTGACATTAATAACAATAATAATAATTTGTAATCAATAGAATGTACTGATTTCTTTTACAGTAGCATCTCTGAGCCCCAGTGAGGGATTAGGGTCCCATTGTGCGAGGCACCGTACAGACAAGTCAGGCAAAGAGAGCTCACAGTCAGAGTCTAAGATGATCTGCAGCAGGTGGATAAAGAAACAACTGGGGGTGGGAGTGGGGGACACCTAAAGAGAGTTGTGTTTGCATACACTGGCAATCGCGATACTTAGGTCATCATGGGTGGCCACCATTCCAGATTTCAAAGCTGTCCATTTTTTCTGGTGCAGACTTAGGTGCCCACACTTTTCTATAGGGAATGTTTAAGGTACTTGTGTAGCAGCAGGCACTAGGAGGAGTCTACAGCCAAGTCTCCCACAGTCAGCAGGTATAATAGGCTAGGGGAGGCTAAGCCTAAACCTCCCCTGGCGCAGCCACCACCAACCCGCTGCTGGACTCTTGGGCCATGGTGGCACCACTTGCGTTCCACTTCTTCCCATCCCTGCTCTGCCCCTTTCCCGAGGCCTCCTCCACTCCACGCCCCCTCTCTGGAGATCCCCACCGCTCGCTGCGTCCCTCCTCTCCTCCACCTCCTCTCTCGTGAGGCCCCCCGCCCACTAAGTTCCTTCTTTCCTCCATCCCCCACCCCCACGAACTCCCTCTGTGACAGATTTTTGTTACCAATTTGCTTGAGGCATCAGGTGATTAGGCTGAGGCCACATGATTGTTTGGGAGGAGATGACAGAACACACCAAGTGTCTAAGTTGTGAAGCTTTATTAATAAAATAATAAAATAACGGTGGTGAGCCATGGGTGCTCCCCATGTTACTTAGAGGAAGGAAGAAAACATTAGTGCCCTAACCCACTTTTATGCTCACACACTTACTACCTGAGGCTGGCCAGGCCTGGGTGTAATGTAAGAAGAAGAGGGGAAAGGGTGGATGGGAGTTCTGTCCTGTGTGCACAGGTCATCCAGGGTCCGCTGTGATCTCCGAATTGCTCCAGCTCTTAGGAGGGTTTTAAGTCCTGGGTTCCCTTGGGGGTGCTCCATTTTGCGACCTCTGTTCCTGGTGCTCTTTGTGCCAGTCCAAACCGGCTTTCTGTGGTCTTCCTCACTTTCCCAAAAGGACGCGAAGCTCTGCTCCCCCGCCCCTAATTGTTTCGCCTGTGTTTTTTATTTTTGCAGCCCTGGTTCAGTGTACTTTTTCTTTTTTTTATGGCTGGCTGTGGCTGGGTGAGAGATAAACTTCTCACTTAGCACTGTGACCTTGGACTGGGGCCAGCGTTTTATTGTCCAACCGAGCTTGCTAGCTGCAGTGTTCAGTTAATCCATTCTCTGCTCTCTTTTTCCTTCCTCCTTTGGCCTCTCGCAGCCTGCAAAGGAATCTTCCACTCTACACTCACACCTTTGACCTTCCCCAAAATGCTTACAATGCTTGCAACAGCGTTAGCAACATGCAGTGCTGATCTGCCTTCCCCAGAGGAACCCCTGAGGTTGTGACACCCCTCCCCCCCGACACACACCACTCGCCAGGTCCAAGTATGTGATGCCAGTTTCCTGTTGGTGTAAATCAATGGAGTAATAAGATCAAACAACTTCAAAGAGTCTGAAAATAAAACACTCCCAGTGTCTATTAATACGACTCCACTTCCTTAATATCTCTGATATCATAAACCTACTGGATTCTCCAGTCATCTCTGGAGTGTTTGTGTTGGAAAAGCCCGCCCCCTCCCCCCACTCCTAAAACTAAAAATAACACCACTCAAATCATTTTCTGTTTCTTCAGGAAAAGATTCAGGCCCATTTGAAGACTCTGAGGGAAGAGAGAGAAAAGCTGCTGGGATGTAAAGTGAGCGGAGAGAAGAGAAAACAGGAATATCTAGTAGGTGCACATCATTATTAACCTGCAGTTGTAAGGAGCCGGATGGAGGGACGTTCTGAATCAGAGCAATAAGGAGAGGCCGGGGCAATCTAGAGGCCAAATTATGTTTTATCTCAATCAATTGAGGGTAAAGCAGAAATCAGTTGGGGGAAAAGCAGAAATAAATTCGCAGGAATTACTACTTAGGCTTACACCATAAATGAGTGGTTATCAACCTTTTTGCATTTGCAAATTTCAAATGGAGTTGTGGACTCCTGTGAAAATCCATTGTGTGTATAGTTAATTTCTGTTCAGTCAGTTTTCAGTCTAAGTCTTTTGCGAACCTCTTAGACATTGTCTGGCTCTGCGGACCACAGGTTGAAAACCACTGCCATAAACTAATGTAAACCACGATTCTTATCTACTGCATATTAACTACTGTTACCTTAGTTAAACTCACTGCATAGGTAACAATTAACATGAATGAAATAACAGAATTTTGAATTAGAAAATCCAACCCATTAGAACAAACCCCCATTGTTACATGTTCACTCCTCATTTCACAGTTCTCTGCCTCTGTCAGCCCAGAGTTTGGAGGATGTTTAGTTTTGTCTTGATGAATCCTGTTGTGCGAGCTTTGTTCACTGTTCTGAGTTCCAGCTTAAATAAAGCCACGTATTCCTGGGTGTGACGTGTTGGGTTCTATCCCTCCGCTCCCTTCTGGCTTACAGTCTTTTTGTGCTCTGATTTATCCATTCTTGTCATTCACCTTGTATGCCTGAGGGTGCTGTCCAGAGATGTTGATTTTCTTATTTTCATTACAGCTCACATCCTCCTTATTTCTTAAGTCAGTTTCTCTTTAGTTACTCTTTTAGTAAACTTCAAAAACAGACTCTAGAGCGAGACTGCTGAACTCGAATTAATATGCAAATTAGATACAATTAACTTAGGTTGAAACAGAGACTGGGAATGGTTGGGTCATTACACTAATTGATTTCCCCCCCCCCCCATGTTAAGTTCTCCTCACACCTTCTATGGGTCATCTCGATTATCACTTCAAAGGTTTTTTTTCTTCTGCTGTTGATAGCTCATCTCAATTGATTGGCCTCTTACAGTCGGTATGCCTACTTCCACCTTTTCATGTTCTCTGTATGTATAAATATCTTCTGTCTGTGTGTTCCACTCTTATGCATCTGAAGAAGTGAGCTGTAGCCCACGAAAGCTTATGCTGAAATAAATTTGTTAGTCTCTAAGGTGCCACAAGTACTCCTGTTCTTTTTTCTCTAGTTACAGTTTATCTTTTATTCCAGGTTACTTCCTTCACATGTCACTCTTGTGAATGATTGCTTTGTGGCCTTTGGGAAGTGAACGTTTGTCTGCTGCTTCATGATCCTTAAATACTGTGTGGTGTGCGTGTGAGTGTGTACCTGTGCTCACATCCATACAGAGGGCCCGAAAAATCCTCTCCCTAGAAAAGGGCAACATGATCCTCTTTGGATTCTAAATTTTCATTTCTATTAATGATTTAATTTCCAGCTTTTATGGCTGTAATAAAATTTTTCCCAATGTGAACTGAATGTATCCAATGCGGAGCTCTCTGCCTGAGTCTGCAGCTTTTTATGTTATAGTTTCATTTGTTTTTTTTTTTCTCCCCACATGTCTCTGTTAATGTGGGTCTGAGTAAGGCTCAGCAAATACCAGAACTTTTTCACGGGCTGGCTATTAAAAAAAAATGGGTTGAATCAAAGATGTTTTGTTTCCATTTAGACCATTATAAAATCCTGGAAAAAAAAAAGAACAAGAAAATGTTTTGATTTTTCATGTATTTATTTTTGTAACAAAACAACTGGTGACATTGACAGGAATTCATAAAACATTTCAATGTCGATAAATCTGTATCTTCCCTGGAAAAAAATGTTAGTGCAGAAAATGTCCCCCAGCTCTAGTGCTGAGTCCTGCCTCCTACTGCTCTGGATCTGTGTCTCCGAGGCCATCGGCAACGTACTGTCCGAACCATGTCAAACATGGGAACATGGAAAGGTGTGAGAAAACCCTCTCTAGTAACCACAGGATATTGTTCAGTGTCACGTGATTTAGAATTTACGAAGAAATTCTCCCTCCTGCACACTCAGCACCAGGGCCGGATTAAGACCTTTAGAGGCCCTAAGCTCTGAAAAGGTTATGGTGCCCCCCCATATGTAATTCAACATAAAAACAATACTATACCATAAAATAAAATTTTATTTTTCGAAATGACACAAAACTTACATGTATGCTGAAATTAAAATAGCTTCTTTCTAGATTTTCTGATTGCAAAATTCTGGATAAATTAATTGAAGCTGACTCGACAAAGCATGTCCGCTTCCATACACAATAAGGAAAGTGAATCAAGTCTGTCCTGACACATTGTTGTTCTCTGAGGGTTTGTTATTCTTTTCAGCTGAGAAAAAGAGCATTCTGCGGAGCAGTTAGTAATCATCAATGTTAGAAAAATATGTAGTGCGATCTCTACATTTGGAAATACACATTGTATTCTGTCTTTCAGTATTATGTCATGAAAATCAATGTGACTGAATTTCATTTTTCCTGTTTCATTAAACTTTGCGCCATATAACAGTGGAACTGCCGTACTTCTCCACAGAGATTCATGTTCAAGTCAACAGGGTATGAGTCAACTAGCTTTTGGGAACCTTGTGAATATTGTTTGTCAGATAAGTTCATATTGTTTAGAAAAGAAAATCTCACCTCTCCTCTTCATATGAGCTTCAAGTGTATCAATTATAATTATGTAGTAATTAGATACGCGAAATTTGTCTCTAGGATTCAACGTTGTTTCTGTTGCACTGCTATCATTTGCTTGTTTTTTCCTGATTCGCTTGCGGGACTAGGCTTCTTTGTAGTTAGTATCAGGAAAGATATCTTTTGATATGTCTTCAAATCTTTCGAAATCGTTCCTCAAAGTGTGTAAGTGGCTGCTAATGATTGACAGAGGTCTGCACATGTTTTCAAATCCAATTCTTTTTCTTGAAGAGCTTGACTTGTGTGGTAAAAGTGTTGTAAAATTTAATTCCACTTGGTCAACATGAATACAAACTCTAGTTCTTGCATCTTGTTCGCAATGTTTTCTGCCTCTCGTATAGTTTCTCCCTTTTGTGATTGGTCTTCAGCTATACTTTCTAATGCATCCACAATCTTTGAGAAGGACTCCAGAATTGCACTTGTTGCCACTGCATGTGCCTCCCACTGAATATTAGAAAGAGATTTCAACACACGATCATTGCCCAAATATGTTTTAAGAACTGCCCATCGGTGTGTTGAGGCAGAGAAAAATGTATAAAGTAACTGGACTATTGAGAAAAACCTTACTGCCACCGGACAACAATCAACAGCACTGTGGCCAACAAGATTGAGAGAGTGTGCAGCACATGGTATGAATATGGCATATTTGTTCTGTTCTAAAAGCTTCTTCTGCGTTCCTCGATAACATCCTGACATGTTGGCAGTGTTGTCATAAGATTGACCTCTGCACTTTGAGAAATCTATTTTGCAAACTTGGCACAGATAATGCAGTACTTGATTTGCCATTTCTTCACCAGTGTGGCTTTTCAAATTGAGGAATGTTATAAATCGTTCAACTGGTTTTCCATCTGTGGGAGACACATATCTTAGTACAATACTCAATTGATCAATATGTGAAAGATCAGGTGTAGAGTCGACAGATAAACTGAAGTACCCAGCAGTACTTATTTCATCCACAATAGCTGAATGAACTTTGTCACTCATTAGACCAATGAGTTCATCACATATTGTCTTGGATAAGTATGATGGGTTACCTTTGCCAGCATTCCCATATTTTGAGATATGGCCTGCTAAAAATGGGTCAAACTGAGCCACAAGCTCCAACAATCCCAAGAAATTTCCATTCTGCAATGCTCCAAATGTATCATTTGATCCCCGGAAAGGCAGGCCATGTTCAGTTAATGTCTGAATAACAGCTATAACACGCTGCAAGACATGTTGCCAGTATTCGCGCTCCCCTTTAATTTGTTCTTCCAATTTTTGTGTCAATCCAAAGCCCTGTCTTCGATTTAAATATGTCAACATTGAATCCCTGAGTGGTGCTATTTTCATGTTGTTCAATTAAAACAGTATTCCGCCAGTCACTAAATTCATCTGCAGCAAACCGGCATGTTGAAGGTTTATATGCAAAAAGTTTGCAAACGAAACAGTACACAGACCCTGTTGATAGTGAATACAGTAGCCATTTTCGAGTATATTTCCCATCATTCACTTTCATGCCGAAAAATATTTTTTGTGGACAATATCTTGTTTGTTTGCCATTGGTAAAAGTCCAAGTGATTTCTCAAATGGCCCAGTGTGGTGTTGACAGTCATTTGGTCCAGAATCTATCCAGTAAGCTACATCATCAGTACTGAAATCAACCCACATACCAGGATCTTTTCTATTATTTACAGCATGAGCAGGTTCAGTCTCTGACACATCCACATGTTCTGGAATGGTGTTAGTTTCACCAATAGAAGAAGGGTCAGTCTCTGAAACACCTACAGGTTTTGGAACGATGTCTGTGCTACTGAGAGAAGATGTTGCTTCTGATGGATTCACTTTGAAAAATTATGTCAGCTTTGGAAGGTTTTGGAAAATTTCACTAATTTTTTGTTTCTTTTCTTCCGCCAGTTTACGTTTCTGTGCTCCACTCAGTTGGTTATGTTCCATCCTGCCCCTTATCTCAGTTATGTGAACTTAAAAAAAACAACAACAAATTACACAATGTACACTATTTTTATGTACATATAATATATATATATATATGAAACAAAAAAATGAATCAAGTACATATAACTCAGAAGACTATATCAATAATAAAACATAAATTTATTGCAATACATGACAGGATCTGATTTCCTCGCATTATTTTGATCTACGTTAGTAGGAAGCTCCCCTGGTTTAGGTGGGGATAAGTAATGAAAAGAGAACAGAAAAACGGGGGAAGAGCGTGTAGTGGAGTGTAAGGAAATCTAAGAAAGTTCTGATTTTCCCCATGATGACTACTTCAATGCTTTTTTTGAAAGATCAAACATCAAATTTTTTCAAAAAAAAAAATCTCATTTTTTTTGGTGCCCCCTGCTTTGCTGGTGCCCTAAGCACATGCTTAGTCTGTCTATTGGGTAATCCAGCCCTGCTCAGCACTCTGTGAAGGGACCCCAGGTTTCAGCCATATTCTGACCAGCCCTTTTCCTATTTTTGTTTACAGAGAAAGACACAAACCGAGAGGCAGAAGATTGTGTCTGAATTTCAGCAACTGCGGCACTTCCTGGAGGAACAAGAGCGGCTCCTGCTGACTCAGCTGGAAAAGCTGGACAAGGAGATTGAGAAAATACAGAATGAAAATGCCACTAAACTCTCCGAGCAGATTTCCCATCTCAGTGAGCTGATCAGTGAGCTGGAGGGGAAGTGTCAGAAGCCAGCGAGTGAATTCCTGCAGGTGAGACTGAGTGAGAAACATCCCATATCCCCACACAGGGACAGGACAGCTCCTAAATTATAAGCACTGGGTTCCAGCAGTCAGAGATCTCAGTGTAACTCAGCATGTGCATTCCTGATATGTGAATGACTATTGTACATTGCAGAGTGACAGACACATTGATATTAGAGATGGAAAAGCCCCATAAGCTCAGCGAACACGTGGCCCTGGAGCCAGGGCAGAGCCTCTTTTCCCAATACTTGCAAAATCCCTTCTTGGGAATGTTAAGTGTGTGTCAGGTGGGACTGAAATACTCTCTCTCTCTCTCTCTCTCTCTCTCTCTCTCTCTCTCTTCTAGGATGTCAGAAGCACCCTGAGCAGGTACGTGTCTCTCTCTCACTCCCCCTCACACTTCACAATGCTGGGAAAGAGTTTGGAGATGATATTAGCACCGCATCTCACAGGGGCTCTACAGCAAAATGTGTGGGGAAGGTCACATGTTGGATACAAATCTGTCTAATAAACTTAATCCTGAGGTTTTCACCCTTCTACAGAAGACTCTGGAATTTCCCATACAGTGGGGAAGACTGACGTCAAGTATTGTCCAGAGATGTCACATCCCTGGGGGCTGACTTCCTCAGGATTGTGGGGATGGAATATGGGCCTGTCACTGCTGGGTCCCTGGTTAAACTCTAATTCCCAGCCCATTAGAGCAGCATCTCACTAGCAAGAACTTATAATGAGTCACTAAATGAAATATAACCATGTGACATTGTTTCTGTCCAGGTGTGAGAAAGGAAAGTTCCAGCAGCCACTGGAGATTTCTCCTAAACAGGATAAGAGACTCAGTGATTTCTCCCAGAAAACTGTTGCTCTAATGGAGACTCTGAGGAAGTTCAAAGGTACCTAGAAGGGATCTAGAATGGGAAATTGGGATGAGCCTCCGAGACTGTTGGAGGAGAATGACTCTGGCCAATTGGTTCATAATTAGATTATGCTTCTCTTTAATTGTTGGATGAGAATGCCACACACTTGGAGTCCAAGTCACTCAGGTTCATTAACCGAAACCTTTGTTTGTACCAAAAGGATGCCTTCAATTACTATGAAAGTAAGAAATGACAGACATACCGAAAGACGTACTGGCCAGTTGCCTTCTCCTGGGACATAGGTGCGTCGCGGTGGATTTCTCCTATGAAGCGGTCATTACCCTTACAATGACAGACATATATACACATCCAGCTAATATATTTTTTAGTTCTTTTCCAATCCTCTATGAGTGTTATGACTATTAAGTATCTTATATAGCTCATAGGATACACATGCATGAACTTTTTAATTTTCAGGGCTTTTGCTATCCCAGCCAGTTCCATGTTATTATTCTCTTTTCTGATTGGTTTATTACCACCGATTATGCACAGGTCACTTTGACCTTTGTATGGGGATTTTTGGACTTTGCTAACTGGTCCTTGGCACTACATTTTGGGTGTCTGTTGTCTTTAAGCACATTGTGTGGTCAAAACATCTCTTTGTCCCACATAGCAACTTATGAACACATCACTTAATAACAAGGTCTTTTAAGGCAGCATTTCCCTTATGTCAAGCAAATGGATAACCAGGCCAAAGCCAAGCCGGTCAGTATAAACGCATAATCTCAGTCTGTCCAAACTTATGCATGACCCTTGTACGAATTCTCAATTCTGAACATAACAACTAGTGGAAAGTAGACATATGTAGCAGGGGCCTAGACATCAAGATGTCTCCCATTAATTCACGACTTACCAAAGGTCACAATATTAAGGCCCCAATTTAGCAAAATGGTTTAATTTGGAGCACCTGAGTTTCTCTCGCCCAACTAGAGAGCTGCAGGGCAGGTGCTCCAGAGCTGTGCAGCCTCCACATCTGCAGGTGGAGTCAGTGGGAGCTGCAGGTGCCCAACCCCTCTGAGAACCAGGCACCAGGTGCCTAAAGGTCAGGACTGTAAATTAAAGTCCACTTGTTAAAGCTGGACCCAGCCCATCACTGGGCTCTGGTCCCGTAGGGCAGCTAGTCTGGTCCAAACGGGCTGCAAGGAAGGAGAAAGCCCCTCCCACATGGTGAGGGATTCCTCCAGCACAGGAGCCCCTTGTGCCTCCTCCCCAGCAGCTGCAGGCACAAGGCGTGTTCCCGAGAGGGCTGGGAATGGGGTGGGGGGGGGGGTGAGGGCGGGTGGAAGAGGGAGGGGGTGGACGAGGGACAGAGGGACGTGGGCAGTGTAAAGCTGGGCCTCTGACACTCTGCACACTGGGCAAGACACACGGGGCCCATTGTCATCGGGATGTAACTCTGGCTGGCTTCAGAGCTTCCTCAGCCTGTGCCAAGGTCTGCACCGGCCCCTGCAGCCACTGAACAGCGGAGTCACAAATTGGCTCCAGGACCTCGGGGCTGAGGACAACTGAGCCAATATGGGTCAAAGAAGGCTTATTTTCCTTCAATTTGGGGCAGTTATATTTCAGGTGCTCTGTAGAATTACAGTGGAAGCACCTTCTAGGGTCTCCTGTTTTTAAGGGCGGTTTGGGATGGGTATGGGAGGAAGGGCTCTGGGGGTGGGTGCCCCACCTCCCGTCCACCCTCCCTCTTCCCAGGGGTAAAGCGGGGACCTTGCTTCGCACCAAATTTACACCCCTCTGCCTGTGATTTATTCAGAATAGGTGTTTGGGATTGTTCAAATTCATCCACAAAAGTAGCAAGTTCTTTGACAGTTTTTACCCTCTTATCCCATAAACACTGTTCTACATCATCACGACACATATTCAGGAACTGTTCCTGAGCAACGAGATTACACATTTCTTCAAAGCCTGAAATACCTTTCCCCCTTACCCACTTAGCCAGTTAATCTCAGATTTGGTTTACATATGCCACATTACTCATTCCAGCCCCTCTCTTGAGGCTTCTAAATTTTACTCTGCAGGTTTCAGGAGTAATCGTAAACTGTTTTAAAACTATTTTCTTGAATTTACCATAATTGGAAGTGTCACCCACTGGCATCTTATTGAATATATCCAGAGCTCTCCCAGACAGCTTTGCAACCAAAGTGCTCATCAGGAATCTCATGCAGCACACCCAGCCTCTCAAAGGTGATGAAAAATTCAGCAATGACCCAGTTGCACTGTAGACAGGACACAATCGCTCCCATTTGTGGATTTTGGAAGAGGTGGGGCCCCCTGGTGTGGGGTTCTGGTTCTGCCTCTCAATTAAGGCCAGTTTATGCTGTCTCACTTTTTCCTTCTCCTCCATGGGTTGCTTCTGGACCTCCATTTCTTTGTCTCTCAGCTTTTTGCCTGGTGCTTCTGCCTCCATCTGCAGAAACTGTAATTCCATACGTCTTTTGTGCTCTTTTTCGTTTTCTGCTGCCTGCAATCTGCAGAGCTCCAATTTTGCAACTGTTGCACTATCACTCATTTTCCTGCTTTTCTGCCCCTACTTCCCTTGCCTGAAATAAGCAATCAGAAAATAACAAACTGGTCTTTCCTCCAGCCAACACACTTAAAACTCACTTAAAATCACCACCAGTGTCCCAGAGCAAAAAGCTGTGCACATGACCCTGCGCCACTGTGACGGGTTGCCCCCCACTCTGAGGTGCCACCTGAAGTACTGGGGTCCCACTGAGCCTGCTCATTCCACCAGCCTGGGCTCCCTCACCCTATCCTGCTGTGCCAGGCCCTCAAGCCTCCTCCAGTACACACACAGGTAGGGAATTGCCCAGTGCTCAAATGCACACCCCTTCTAGGGTGGAAACCCACAATTGTATTGTCTTTTGCTCCACAGAAAACTGTGCAGCGTAAGCGCATGAAATTTGCTCCCTCCCTAAGTGTGGAGGAAAACAGCGAGAAGTCCGGTGGCACCTTAAAGACTAACAGATTTATTTGGGCATAAGCTTTTGTGGGTAAAAACCCCACTTCTTCAGATGCATGAAGTGAAAATTGCAGATACAGGCATAAATATATATTGGCACATGAAGAGAAGGGAGTTACCTCACAAGTGGAGAACTAGTGCTGAAGGCCAATTCAGTCAGGGTGGATGTAGTCCACTCCCAATAATTGGTGAGGAAGTGTCAATACCAAGAGAGGGAAAATTGCTTTTGTAGTGAGCCAGCCACTCCCAGTCCCTATTCAAGCCCAAATTAATGGTGTTAGGTTTGCAAATGAATTGTAGCTCTGCAGTTTCTCTTTGAAGTCTGTTTTTGAAGTTTTTTGTTGTTGAAGGATGGCTACTTTTAAATCTGTTATTGAATGTCCAGGGGGATTGAAGTGTTCTCCAATTTTTGCAACCAATTATGAATTCCACAAACTGGGTTTAAGAATAAACAAAACAAGTTTATTAACTACAAAAGGTAGATTTTAAGTTATTATAAGGGTTAGCAAACAGATCAAAGCAGATTACCTTATTAAATAAACAAAAACCGCAAACTGAGCTTAACACACTAGATAGGTAGGATATAAATGAGCAAATCCTCACCCTGAGTGATAAACAGGCTGGCAGATTCTTAAGGTACAAGTTGCCTTGGCTTTCCCAGGTTTTCATACACAGGCTAGTTCCTTCTATTCTTGGACCATCACTTACAACAGTTCAGTCCTTACCCCCTCAGATGTGTCCAGGTGTGTTGTTGCAGGGAGAGTGAGATACCCTCATGATGTCATTGTCCCCCTTTTATATCTTCTCCCCACTTGCTGGAAAGTTCTTTTGCTGTCACCTGGGTCAAACAGTTCACATTGTGTAGTGCTATCTCTGAGAGGTTTCTATTGTACACAGTTCCTGGGGTAATCCTTGTGCTTGTGTGCATTCCCTCAATAAGCCATTAACATTGGTTGGCCTTTTTACTGTTGTACCTGAAAGGCTGCTGGTGGGTGTTTTCAACCTCACAACATGTTTCCATAACACATACATAACCAAACTTTATAACTGCACACACGACGATAGCACATACAATCCAAGGAGATATTAATGTCTAGCACATCACGTCTTTTAGAATGATACCTCATAAGACATACTTTGTATAAAATATATCCTAATTACATGACAGTTGTGAATATTGGGGTGTCAGGGTGTCACACACAGGAGTGAATCTGGCGCATTGAATCAACCTTTCCCCACCTCAATTTCCACATTTATAAAATGATTTTATTATTATTCCTGTTTCTGCCTATGGAGGACGAGGGCCCCATCGTGCTGCTCTCTGTAGAAACACTGAGTAAACAGACCCACCAGCTTACAAATACAGCCAGGATTTCACAAACTCTCAACATCCCGTTAGTGTCAAAGGGACCAAACTGGGTAACGTTACTTTCATGTCAAAGTCTTTGTATGATCTGGGTCTAGGTTATGACAAAAGGCAGTAAGTGAATGAGACAAACTAACTGGATGGAGTCTGAAGGATGGGAGGGGATGAGGAGGAGAAAAGAAAATCTCACTTACAGATTGTGTGTCCTGGGATGGATGTGAGGCTGTAAAGATATTGGGTCCATTGCTAAGAGATGCCCAAATATGAGAGGATATCTGAGTGTGTCTCTGGGCCTCTCTGTCTGTTTCTCTCTCATAATTAAAACACAGTTTTAGGAGTTCAGAATAGGAATGCTTTTATAAATATGAAATCTCACCTCTCTTATCCTTTCGCCCTCCAGACACTCTGCCGTTTGCACTGGAGACAAGAAGAGGGGAATCCCTAGGAACATTCAGACAGGGTGAGTTTGCAGGTGGAGATTGTCTTTAAATTGTGAGAAAATTCCAGTGAAAACATCTTCATGAGAGTGTAGCTAAAATTACCAACCACAGCAGCCATGACACACAGCCCTACAAATAAACCCACTGAACAGTGAGAGGATCCCAAGCTGAAGTCACACAAACACTCCTGACAGTTTCCTTAGTGCTCAGTTCATGCCCACACTGATGAACTCTCCCCGAGCAGCATCCAAACAGAGCTCTCTGTCCTGAGGGCTGACACATCCCTCTGCTTCACCCTGGTGCAGGGGGTCTCCCCATCACTCTTCTCCAATATCCTGCCTTTACTTTGGGCTGGGCTGGGCTCTCCTATTGGAGCTGCTCACTGCTTCCTGGATGGGGGAGATGCTCTCCCTCTGATGTTGGCAGCTCCTCCCTTCTCTCTGGACTGTGGCTGGGGCTACCCCACCCAATGCCACCTCCTACTTTCTAGTCTTAAGCAGCTCTTCCCAATGCTGCACCTTCCTCTCTGTTCCCTGGCCTGGAAGTGGAGGCTGAATTGGGGAGGGAGGTTGCTTCAGGGGTTAAAAGCTGTTACCTGTCTCCTGTGCTCCCACCTCACTAAAAGATTTTGACACCTTCCTTGCTGTGTCTCTAATGCTGGGAATGGAGCTGGGAGCTGAAGCCTCTGCATTAAAGGAGAAACTAATGAAGTGGGTCCCATTAAACAGACTGAGGAACTGCAGTAACATCTCTGCTCGGTCTCAGGTGCCCAGGACAGAGGCAGCTCCCTGAGATCCAGGAGTGTCCCAGTCAGGACAGGGTTGCTGTGGAGTGTGAGAAATGGTCCCAGTCTCCCCAGGGCTGAGCTCTGCCCCTCACGTTCTGATTCTCTCTCTCCCCAGCAAATGTGACTCTGGATCCAGACACGGCTCATCCAGAACTTGTCCTGTCTGAGGACTGGAAAAGTGTGAGACGGGAAACACAGGGCAGGATCTGCCCAAAAACCTTGAGAGATTTGACACTGAGCCCTGTGTGCTGGGCTGGGAGGGATTCACCTCGGGGAGACACTGCTGGGAGGTGGAGGTGGTTGCTGGGCGATGCTGGGCTGTGGGGGTGGCCAGAGAGTCTGTGAGGAGAAAGGGACAGATCAGTCGTAGCCCTGAGGGGGGGATCTGGGCTGTGGGGCAGTGGGGGAGTCACTTCCAAGCACTCACTTCCCCTGTGACCCCCCTGCCCCTGAGCCGGGCCCCCAGCAGGATCTGGGTTTGTCTGGACTGTGACCGGGGGCAGGTAACATTTATCAATGCTGATGATGGGGCCCCGATCTTCACTTTCCTGCTGGGGTCTGTTCCCGGGGAGAGAATCCAACCCTGGCTCCAAGTGCTGGGACCAGGATCTGGGCTCAGATTGTGTGCCTGAGACAGGGTGGGGGCATCGAAATAAACCTAGGTATCCTGAAATCAGCCCCGCAAACTTCAGAAACCATATTCTCTATGACCCTGGAGGACTCCTGTCTTCCTGCAGACTTTCTACTGCACAGTCTCTATGACTCTGTGTGCTCAGTGGGGGTGGGGTGGGGACGGTCTCTGGGGACTGTCAAACCATAGAGAGCAGGAAGTGATTGAAATGGAGAAGCCAATCTCACTACTCCAGGGATTGTGCAGCCTGTTAGTCACTGTCCTCTATGGTCCAGGAGGACTCTGTCCGACCCAGGATCCCCAATGTCATTGAGACAATGGAGAGGGGGAGGGGAGAAACAGCCATGAAAATATGGGCTTTTCTAGCCACAGTCATCGTAATCTCTAAGATGCTGGAGGACTCCCATCTACCCAGCCTCTGGCCCAGTCTCAGTGTCACCAGGAAGCTCCTCCCCCTGCTCTCCCTGTAGCACCAGCGATGGGAGGGGGTGGTGGGAAGAACCCCTGGAGCTGCAGGAGAAGCAGAGGGGCCCTGAGGGGCAGAGGTGGGGGCTGCAGGGTCAGAACTGAAGGAGGGGCTGGGGGCAGAAGTGATGTGGGGTTTGGGGGTAGAATTAACAGCTGGGCTGGGGACAGGCAGAGGTGAGGGCTGGGCAGGGGGGTAGTACTCACACCTGAGCTGGGGACAGGCAGATTTTGGGGTGCCAGGGACACAGAATTAATTAATTCTAATTTGAGGCCTTGGGGGAAGCTCGAGGCTCAGCACCAGCCAGGAGCCTTGGAGAGGGAGACCCAGGCCCTGGAGAATATGACCTACAGGCCACCAGGGAAGAGATGCTCCGGGAGGAAAGGAGTTGTGGAGTGGGGAGATGTCAGCTGGATGAAGAAGAGGTGGCTGTGGGGAGGGGAGTCAGGTACAGGGCAGGTTTAACCAGAAGGGAGAGAAGAAATGAAATGGGAGAAGGTGAAAATAAAGTAAAACAAGAGTAAGGAGAGAAGACTGGGAAAATGGGGAGTGGGGGGGATGGGACGGACTGAAATGAGAAGCATGAAAGCAAAACAATCCTGAGAAGGAAAAACCTCAGCGGGCATGGACAGGGGAGGTGATAAATTCAGTAGAGAGAACTGGGCACCTGAGTTGAAATGATCAGTGACATGGATTAGAGAAGAGTTAGGGAGACTCAGAGAAATAAAGAGATGGGAAATGAGTGCTAAATAAAACGCTGTGTAAAACTGGATGAAATGAAAAAAAAAAGTGAAAAAGAAAGAACATGAGAGGGAGATGGAGATCTATAAAATGTTTCTGAAAGTGAAACTATAACATTAATTCCACCCCATAGTTAATTCCACCCCATCTACTTAGGTACCTGTCAGGGCAAAACACTTCACATTTGTGGATGTTTTTACCATGCGTTCTGGTTATGAAAGTTCCCTCTCCGCTCCTTTTAAGCCTGATATTTACTTAAAGTAAATGAAATATATAAAAAGCAACAGAGGGTCCTGTGGCACCTTTAAGACTAACAGAAGTATTGGGAGCATAAGCTTTTGTGGGTAAGAACCTCACTTCTTCAGATGCAAGACTGAGTGAGGTTCTTACCCACAAAAGCTTATGCTCC
>NC_088802.1:16194069-16227813 GCF_011386835.1 Chrysemys picta bellii | reverse complement strand
CACCTTTGACAGATTATAATGGTTTTTATTATTGTGGTAATTAAATAAACTATTAAAAAAACCTAAAATATATATCAAATGGAACCACTCAATACTCACTCCCACAGCAGCAGGGTTTGTAGTATGGTCTCCACGGTTCACAGCACACATCCCCACCCTTTGAGCTTCAGGAGGAATTTCCTTTATGTCTGAGGCCAATCTCCAGAGAGGGACTTGACACACACTGTGCCAGAGACCCACCAATCACTGTCTCCCTTCCAATGAGCTATAAATATCTGAAGGACTCTGCGGCAGCCCCTGCAGTGGGTACATCTCTGTTTCCCATTGACCATGGTAATGCTCTTAAAACAAGTTGGCTGAACAGTATGACGCTCCTAGGTTTATGAGACACCGCCCCAGTACCTGCCTGTAGCGTGAAATGGGCTTGTCTATGCCAGATGCAACTCAGCTCCCCAAAATGCACAGCCTCTGGCAACCCAAGCCTGGCCATCTGGGACGGTTCCCCACAGACAAAGATTTTTTAAAGAATCACCAAAAAACCAAACGAAAACAAAACAAATGCAAACCACACTGAACTGCAAAGTTCCTCTCTAAGGTTCTGCTACAGGATTTTAATTGTGTTTTTGAGATCCCCCCTGAACACCCTACAACTTTAGGCCAGGAGATGTGATAGGGACAGTGGTGAGCTGGAGCCGGTTGTTAAATTTAGAAGCCCTATTAGAACTGGTTGTCCTGGTTCTAAAAGAGCTTTTAAATTTAACAAAAACTCCAGCAGCTCCCTGCCCTGCCCTGCCCCCAGGCCCAGCTCACCTGTCTCCGGCTCCCCCTCCCAGCTTCCCGCGAATCAGATGTTCGTGCGGGAAGCCTGAGAGGGCTGAGAAGGAAGCAGCAGCTTCCTGCAGGTGAGCTGGGGCGGGGTGGGGGGGGGCACGAGGAGGGCTTTCAGGCTCCGCGCGGCTCTAGGCGGCCCCAGCCCTGACTCCGGGTGGCGCGGCTCTAGGCCAGCCCCCGCCTTTGGGCCAGCCCGCGGCTCCAGCCCCCGGCCCCTGACTCCGGCCTGCAGCTCCGGGTGGACCCCTGACTTCGGGCCAGCCAGCGGCTCCGGCCTGGCTCCCGGCCCCGACTCCGGTCCAGCCCCTGACTCCGGCCTAGCCCCCGGCCCCGACTCCGGGCGACGCGGCCCTCATCTCTGGGCGGCGCGGTAAGGGGGGCGGGGGGGGGGGTGGATTAGGGTTGGGACTCGGAGCGGTCAGAGGGCAGGGAAAAGGGGAATTGAATGGGGCAAGGGTCCTGGGGGGGCAGTCAGGAAGGAGCAGGGGTGTTGGATGGGGTGGTGGGGGGCAGTCGGGGCAGGGGTTCCAGGGGCAGTCAGGACAGAAAGAAGGGGTGGTTGGATGGGGCAGATGTCCCGGGGGGCCATCAGGAATGACAGGAGGGGTGGGATGGGGCGGCAGGGGGCAGTTAGGGGACAGGGAAGGGGGGTGGATGGGGCAGGGGTCCCGGGGATGGGGATGTCAAGAAACGTGGGGAGTTGGATGGGACAGGAGTCCTGGGGGCATGACCCCCTTGTGGGGTGAGGAGGAGGGAACTGGTTGTTAATATTTTGGCAGCTCATCACTGGATAGGGAGCGCCAATCAGACAGTGGAGAGAGGCTCGGTGTAGCTCTTTGGAGGAGCTGGCTACACAGAGTCTCTGGAATGATTGGTTCAGGGATTCCCTGCCTCTTGGCAGGCCAGCTCTGGGCCGGGTTTGGCTCTGCTTTCAGTGAATCATAGCTGCTGCAGTGACTGTGGGTCCCAGGCTTCTTAAGAACATAAGAACAGCGATACTGGGTCAGACGAAAGGTCCATCTAGCCCAGTATCCTGTCTTCCGACAGTGGCCAATGCCAGGTGCCCAGAAGGAATGAACAGAACAGGGAATCATCAAGTGATCCATTCCCTGTCGCCCATTCCTAGATTCTGGCAAACAGAGGCTAGGGACACCAACCCTGCCCGTCCTGGCTAATAGCCATTGATGGACGTATCATCCAGGTATTTATCTAGTTCTTTTTTTAACCCTGTTATAGTCTTGGCCTTCAAAACATCCTCTGGCAAAGAGTTCCACAGTTTGACAGTGTGTTCTGTGAAGAAATAATTTGTTTGTTTCAAACCTGATATCTATTAATTTCATTTGGTGACCACTGTTCTTGTGTTCTTGTGCCAGAGGATGTTGTGCAGGCCAAGACTATAACAGGGTTAAAAATAGAACTAGATAAGTACCTGGACGATACGTCCATCAATGGCTATTAGCCAGGATGGGCAGGGTTGGTGTCCCTAGCCTCTGTTTGCCAGAATCTAGGAATGGGCAACAGGGAATGGATCATTTGATGATCTTGTGTTCTTGTGTTATGAGAAGGAGTAAATAACATTTCCTTATTTATTTTCTCCACATCCGTCATGATTTTATAGACCTCAATCATATCCCCCTTAGTCGTCTCTTTTCCAAGCTGAAAAGTCCCTGTTTTATTAACTTGTCTTCATACAGAAGCTGTTCCATACCCCTAATCATTTTTGTCGCCCTTTTCTGTACCTTTTCTAATTCCAATACATCTTTTTTGAGATGGGGTGACCAGATCTGCACAGTGTAGTTACTGGAAAGGATTCCATGGCTGTCTCACTGAAGGAGGTGCAAAGGAATAGCTAGAGAGGTGGGTATGGGAGTTCAGTCACAGGTCTTTACATGTTGCTGTCTATGTGGCTTGTGTGCTGGATGTGTCTAGTACCATGTAGAAGGAATTGGTGCTTTGCATTGGAGCAGGTCAGGAACCAGAATGTCCTTTTTGTGGGAAATTCCATTTTTATATTTTGTATTGAATCAGAATGAAAAAAAAAACACTAAATAAAAATTAATAATTTGGGGTGAACTGAAATGTTTCATTTCAGCAAAATTGTACAGTTCTAGTCTGATTTTGACTTTTTCGTTGTATATTATAGTTGATAATGTAATGTGAAATAAACTTTGAAACAAAGTTGTTTCAAACTGAAAAAACAAAAGGGAACATTTTAACCTTGTGACCCGGGGTGTCTGGGGTAGCCCACGTTGAAAATACCAAGGTCAGAGCAGGTTGCAAAAGAAGAACAGTTTCTCCCATAACTTGTGGATAATACTGAAGTTAGACTCACCAACCAGTCACAAACGGTGCTCCTGATCCCCCACACTGGTTAGCAAGAAGCTGAAAAAAAGAAATCACACAGGCCCAATTATTGCATTCCAGGTCTCTGGCTCCCAATCAGCACCTAGGTCCAGTACAGTGAAAAGTTATTTGAAACTCTGCTCACTATAGAAAATGTTCTTCTGAACCCCAAAGGGTCAGTCACATGCCAGGTCAATATTAGTTTGGATCTTACCCAAAATACCAGGCTGCCAGCCAATCCTTTAGTGTGTAAAACTAAAGGTTTATTATAAAAGAAAAGGAAAGAACAGGGAGAGAGTTGTTAAATGGTAAAGCAATCAGGTACATACATAAGACTTCAAAGTCCATATGTCAGGTTCTTAGCAGTATTGGTGATTTTGCCGGCTTGTAAAATCCCTCTGGAACACATCTGAAGCTTGGATGCATCATTCAATCCGTTGTTCAAAGCTTCAGTTTGCAGAGAAGTTGCTTGAAAGGTAGGAAGCAGTATTATTGAAGAATGGAGATGATGCATCTTTTTTTTTATATTCTTTTTGCCATGTGGCTTGTACTTCCTGTGTCCCAAACACAAGCTTTACAGCACATGGCATGGAAAAGCCTAAGGCTACATCTACACTACAGGGGGGGGGGGGGTCGATTTAAGACATGCAAATTCAGCTACGCGAATAGCGTAGCTGACTTCGACGTATCGCAGCTGACTTACCCGCTGTAGGGACGGCGGCAAAATCGACCTCTGCAGCTTCCCGTCGACGGCGCTTACTCCCACCTCCGCTGGTGGAGTAAGAGCGTCGATTCGGGGATCGATTGTATAAATCGATCCCCGAGAGGTTGATTTCTACCTGCCGATTCAGGCGGGTAGTGTAGACCCAGCCTTAGAGTTCTCTTCCATAGCCATGCCAATACATGACTCGCTGATTCATCAGGTGTAGCCCCTGGTTTCTTTCAATGGATCCATTGTACAGCTGATGACCCTTGATGGGCCATGGAACAGGCTAATTAGTGCTGATACCAATCTGTCTGAGGTGTCACACAGAAACATAACACAAGCTTGAAATATAGATACATCACACACATTCATACCTCGCGATACAAAGATGATACAAACATATAAACATGCTTATCATATTTGGCAAATTATAAAACTTTTCCACTGATACCTTACAGGGTATATCTGGTAAGATCATTGCACTTTTATAATTTCGGTATCAACAATTTGAGAAAGTGTCCCACATATTCCACACAGCGTCACAAACCTTATAGAAATGCTTCACTGAAAAATCATCCAAGTGGACACATTCCCATGGAAAGTTTTGATTTGAACAAAATGGCATTTTCTGACAGGAAAATTGTTCCTTTAGAAATTTTTTTGACCAGCTCTAATTTTTACAAGTGAGTGACTAGAGGACAGGGCAGGCTGCAATATTTTGGAGGAGTTAATGTCAATTTGGACTCATCACAAGGTCCCTACCACATTCAGGGTCCATTTTGATCAATTTCATGGTCATAGGATTTTTTGAATAATCAATGTCACAGTTTCAGATGTTTACCTCTGAAATGTTTATGGTGGTGTAACCATGGGGTTCCCAACCCAAAAGGGGGTCATGGGAGGGTGTCACAAGGCTATTGTAGGGGGATTGTAGGATTGCCACCCTTACTTCTGCACTGCTACTGGCTGGGGCGCTGCCTTCAGAACTAGGGGGCTGGAGAACTGGCTGGGCCCCCAGTTCTAAAGCCAGATCCAGCACCACTGCCAGCATCAGTGCAGAAGTGAGGGTTTCAGGTTATGGTAGGAGGGTTACCATACATCCGGGTGTTCCCGGCAGCTTCCCATCCCAGTTGCGGGTTGACAGCTGGGGTCACTGCCTCTCTGCCCTGGTCAGGGCATGACCGTCACCCTCACTTCTGCTCTCCCTTCAGAGCTGGGCTTCCAGTCAGCAGCCACGGAGGTTACTACAGCCGGGAGAGGTTCCCGGAGTTTGGTCTGAGCCGGCTTCAGGAGCGGCCCCTGCAGGGGAAGAGAAAGTATCAGCCCAGGCCGGTATGATGCATGGTAGGAATCCTGGCTGGGGAGCCCCCCGCCCCTCCCCTACAATAGCTGGATTTCATGGGGGAGATCATATTTCACATTCCTTGACCCGTTTTTTACAGTGGTGAATTTGGTAGGGCCCTGCTCATCACACTTCAGTCAAAGATTCTTTTCAATCCATAAAAAACAAAGAGCATGAGATCGCACCCAGAAAAGAAATGCCTAATGACTGTGACAAATTCAATCAGCCCATTTCTGACAAGAAGGAAATAAAACTATATTCCTTTCTGGTCTCTTTCCTGCACTAGAAGCCATGGCTGCTGCAAATCTAGCAAAAACTCTCCAGGATGAAATCACCTGTACCCGCTGTCTGGAGTAGGGTGACCAGACAGCAAATGTGAAAAATCGGGACAGGGGGTGGGGGGTAATAGGAGCCCATATAAAAAAAGGCCCAAAAATCGGGACTGTCCCTATAAAATCGGGACATCTGGTCACCCTAATCTGGAGTATTTTAAAGATCCGGTGTCTCTAGACTGTGATCACAGTTTCTGCCGAGCCTGCATCACCCAGTGCTGGGAGGGATTCGATACAGACGTCTCCTGCCCTCAGTGCAGAGAGATCTTTCCCCAGAGGAACCTCAGGCTGAACAGGCAGCTCAGGAATATTGTGGAAGCAGCCAGAGAACTCAGGTTGCAGACAGTGAAGGAACCAGAACCAGAGAGACTGTGTGAGAAACACAAGGAGCCTCTAAAACTGTTCTGCAAAGAGGTTGAAATCCCCATCTGCCTGGTGTGTGACAGATCCAAGGAGCACAGAGATCACACCTTGATTCCTGGAGAGGAAGCTGTTGAAGAATTCAAGGTATGAAATGACCAACTGTTATTTTTATAGCCAGAGCTTTGGGAAAGTCACCTTCCCCCAACATTAGGGTTTCCCTGAGCCCCAGACAGCCACTCAGTTAGATTCCACTGGAGAGGAATGAGGGATTTCAGGCCTAAGTAGGTTTCCGAGCAACTGCTGGAGAAGTGTGGCCCTCAATAAATGTCCCAAGGCTTACGTGTCGTAGTAAGAAGGAGTGAAGAACCCAGACCGAACTTCTCCTGCTCCTGGTACATGGATTCCTGGGCAGTGAAGGATCCCCCTTCTCCGTCCCTCCCCACTTTGACCCCTTCCCAAAGTTAGGGTTGCCAATTTTCTAATTGCACAAAACTGAACACCCTTGCCCCACCCCCTGCATGCCCCTTCCTGGAGGCCATGCCCTTTCTGTGAGGCCCTGCCCCTACTCACTCCAGCCCCCCTTCCTCCGTCACTCATTCTCCCCCACCCTCACTCACTTTCACTGGGCTGGGGCAGGGGTTGGGATGCAGAAGGGGTGAGGCCTCCAGCTGGGGTGCAGGCTCTGGGGTGGGGCCAGAAACGAGGGGTTCAGGGTGTGGGAGGGGGCTCTGGGTTGGGGCAAGAGGTTAGGGTGTGGGAGGGGGTTCCGACCTCAGGCAGCAGGCATAAGCAGAAGTCCATGGCCCAGTCTCCCCTCCCTCCTGTGGGCTTGGCAGGGACATCGGAATCAGGCTTAGGGTGGCGACATCCCCATGGGTGCTGTTTCCCCAATGGTGGGTTGTGACCCACCAGGGTGTCATGGGAAGTTGTTGATGGGTTGTTGGCTTGGTGCAGAGGGGAGGCTCTGATGGGAGAGGAGTGGCAGAGTGAGCCTCCCCCACACCCATACCCACCCCCAACAGCAGCTTTTGTCCCACAGGGCTGGGTTCAGCTCCCCACAGAGGGGTTATGGCTGCAAAGAACCCTGTGGAAAGATTCCAGCATGAACCTACTTGTCCCACCTGTCCATAGGCGCCGACTCCGTGGGTGCTCCAGGGCTGGCGCACCCACAGAAAAAAATTGGTGGGTGCTCAGCACCCACCAGCAGCTCCCCGTGGCCCCGCCCCATCCCAGCTCACCTCTGCCTCTGCCTCCTCCGCCAGCGCGCTGCCGTGTCCTGCTTCTCCCCCCTCCTTCCCAGCGCTTGCACTGTGAAACAGCTGATTCACGGGGCAGGGAGGGGGGAGGAAGGAGAACGCAGCGCACTGGGAGAAGAGGCAGGGCCAGGGCGGGGATTTGGGGAAGGGATACAATAGGGGCAGGGAGGGGGCAGAGTTAGGGCGGGGACTTTGCGGATAGGGTTGGAATGCGGGTGGGGAAAGGGGCGGGAGGGGGCACGGGCACCCACCGGTGCCGGAGAAAGTTGGCGCCTATGCACCTGTCTGGAGCATTTCAGAGAACCTGTCAGTCGGGAGGGTGGGAACATTTTCTGCCACACCTGCCTCACCCAATGCTGGGCTTAATCTGATATAGGCAGTACCGGTTTACAATGGTGCCAGGAGCCCATGCTCAAAAGGGGCCCTGACCCAGCCCACTCCATTTCTGCTGTGCCCTGAGCTACTGGCTCCCCTCCCCGCCTCAGTCCCTCTTCCTCCACTGCTCTCTCCTCTTGGCCAGCCCAGGACTTCTCTCCACCCCCTGGCCCTGCCCGCTGGCTCCTCTCTGCCCTCCTCCCCCCCAGCCCACTGCTCCTCTCCGCGGGCGCCTCTCCACCCCGTTCACTAGCAACCAGTGGCTGCCTGCCAGTAATGGGGCGGAAAGCAGCTCTCAATTGCTGCTGCTCCACACCAGTGACCATGCACTTTGGGCTCCCCAGGGCCGGGGCCCACCTCTCCCTGTCACTCTGCGGAAGCGGCGGGTTGGGGAAGTCAATGACTGCCCCCACGCACAAGGAAACACCTCCTTTCTGCTGCGGGCATCACCAGTGCCAGGCAGGCAGGGTTGTGTGGGGCCCTGGGGGATGGGGCTGCTCTGTGCTCCTGAGCGTCAGCTGTCCTGCCCACTAACATTGTGCTGGGAGGGGGGATGCCTGCTCTGCACTGGCTCAGCAGGGCCCATGAGTGCGGACAAGGGCAGGGCATGGGGGTGCTGGGCTGTGAGGGGGCATGGGCATTGGGCAGTGGGGGAGGGTTTTGTGTTTTGGGGTGCTAGGCAGTGGGGGGTCTGTGCAGAGGCATTGGGCATAGCAGGTTCAGGGGGGTGTTGGGCATAGGGAGTGCAGCAGGTGGGGGGGGGGCTGTGTGGGGCAGCATGGGACTGCCCCTGAGGGGAAGGGTCATGCTGGCAACACCGGGCCGGGTGGGCCAGTGTGGGTCTGGCACCTGCCGGTTTGTAAACAGTGCCCTTGCACTGGGCTGGGCAGAGCGGGACCACCCCCGCCATGCCATGCCCCATTTCCCTGGCTGGCCCCTCGCTCCGTAGACTGACCGCCATGCTCCATTGTCCCTATGGGGGCCCACACATATGTTTGGGGCTGGGCCCACAAAAGGTTAATCCAGCCCTGGATACAGGCGTCTCCAATCTGAGCAATAATTAAGAAAGGCCATTAGGAGGGAAAGATTCCTTGATAAAGGTCCCAGACCCGGCAGGAGATGAGGTTTCCCACTGGGATTCTGAACTCCTGTGCTGTTCCATGTAGGGCTAAACTCAGATGCCGGCCTGCACTAGAGGAGATCACTGTGCTAAACACTGTGTAGACACTGAGGATTTTGAGTGCACACACAAAAGGGCTCCAGCCAGAGCAGGTCCATGCCAAGTATGACTAGGATTAGACTGGATTGTAGCAAATCTAATCCCTGGGCGGTGCTGACCGGTGTCAGGCTGAAGAACCAGCCAAAGTGGATTCACTAGTCCTTACACTGCTCTCCCACAGCGCAACATTTTGAAATCTCTGGAACCCCCTTCTGGGAGCTTTGCTGGGAGCTGGGGAACAAGTACCCAGGCAGCATTAGCACGGGAAGGGTTCAGGACAGCACTAGGGCAAACACCAAACATTCTTGACAAACATGAACATGTCTAATGGGGTTTGCCCTAGTGCTGTGATCAGTTCTGCCCAACCAGTCCAGTCTCCAGGGCTTCAGAGCTGAAATTCAGTGGGAGTTGGGCTCCTTGGAGAATCCCAGCCCATATTTCAAGCCCTGGTGGTTTCTGGGATTTGTATCACTTTGTTAAACTTCCTCAAAAACAGGATATTTCACACACTGAAAGAAAAATCCAAGGATGTGATGCCAGTTTCATCTTGGTGTAAATCAATGGAGAAACAAGGTCAAACAATTTCAAGGAGCCTGAAAATGAAACACTCCCAGTGTCCATTTATATGACTCCACTTCCTTGGTATCTCTGATCATAGGCGCTGACTTTTATTTTTTCCTAGGGGTGCTCCAACCCCTCTCTGCACTGCCCCACCCTCACTCCGCCTCTTCCCACCCCTGCCCACCTGTTGCTCGCTGCTCTTCACCCTCCCCCAAGCCCCTCCCTCCCTGAGCTGCTGATCAGCTGTTTGACAGCACCTCCAACTAGCTGATTGGGGGCATCCTGACCAGCTGTGATTGATGGGTGCCGAGCACCCACTGTTTTTTTTCCATGGGTGCTCCAGGCTCAGAGCACCCATGGAGTCAGCGCCTATGTCTTTGATATCATAAACCTACTGAAAGAAGAACAGGAGTACTTGTGGCACCTTAGAGACTAACAAATTTATTTGAGCATAAGTTTTCGTGGGCTACATCCCACTTTTTCGGATGCATAGAATGGAACATATATTGAGGAGATATATATACACACATACAGAGAGCATGAACAGGTGGGAGTTGTCTTACCAACTTTGAGAGGCCAATTAAGTAAAAGGAAAAAAAACTTTTGAAGTGATAATCAAGCTAGCCCAGTACAGACAGGTTGATCAGAATCCTCATAAACCTACTGGATTCTCCAGTCATCGGTAATGTGTTTGTTTGTGTTGGAAAAACTCCCCCCCCCCCCCACACTCACTCCTAAAAGTAAAAATAACAGCACTCAAATCATTTTCTGTTTCTTCAGGAAAAGATTCAGGCCCATTTGCAGACTCTGAGGGAAGAGAGAGAAAAGCTGCTGGGATGTAAAGTGCGCAGAGAAGCCAGGAATATCTGGTAGGTGCCAGTCATAATTAACCTGTATTTGTAACAACCCAGATGGATGGGCATTCTGAATCAGAGCAATGAGAGGCAGGGGCAATTTAGAGGCCAAATTCTGTTTTATCTCAATCAATTGGGTGTAAAGCAGAAATCCGTTCAGTGGGGAATAATCACAAGTAAAGCAAAATTAGTTGTTTTGGCAGAATTACTATTTAGGCTTACATCATAAACCGGAGGTTTTCAACTTTTTTGAATTTGCGGATCCCTCTGGAAATGTCGAATGGAGGTGCAGAGACCCCTTTGGAACTCTATAATCTGTATGTATAGTTGAATTCTGTTCAGTCAGTTTTCAGTTTAAGTCTTTTGCGGACTCCTTAGACATGTCCGCGAACCACAGGTTGAAAACCACTGCCATAAACTATTATTCTTATCTACTCTATATTTATTACTGTTATCTTAATTAAACTCACTTCATAGATTACAATTTACATTAATGAAATAATAGAATTTTGAATTAGAAAATCGAATGCACTAGAACACCCCCTCCCACCCCCAAAATACATGGTCACTCTGCAGTTTCTCAGTTTTCAGCCTCTGTCAGCCTAGAGTTTGGAGGACATTTAGTTATAACTTGAGGAATCCTCTTGTGCGAGCTTTGTTTACTGTTCTGAGTTCCAGCTTAAATAAAGTCATGTAATCCTGGGTGTGATGTGTTGGGTTCTCTCCCTCCACTCCCTTCTGGCTTACAGACCCTTTGTGCTCTGACAATTTCTCCAATCCTGTCATTACCCTTGTATGCCTGAGGGTGCTGTCCAGATACGTTGTTTTACAGTCCTTACTATTTCCTTATTTTCACTACGGCTCACACCCTGCTTATTTCTTAAATCAGTTTCTCTTTAATTGCAGTTTCTCTTTTATTACATGTTATTTCCTTCACATTTCACTCTTGTGAATGATTGCTCCGTTGCTTCATGATCCTGGGATTTTGTGTGTGCACACAAGCACGTGCACACATCCCTGCAGAGGGTCCAAAAAATCCTCTCCCTACGAAAGGGCAACATGATCCTCTTCAGATTCTAAACTTTCATTTCAATTAATGAATTAATTGCCAGATTTTGTGGCGGTGATAAAAATCTTCCCAGTGTGAACTGAATGTAAACAATGCAGAACTCTCTGCCTGAGCCTGCAGTTTTTGTGTGTCATAGTTTTATTTTATTTTTTCTCTCCCCTTGTGTTTGTCAATATGGTTCTGGGCAGAGCTGGGCAAATACCAAATCAGTTTTGTTTCTGTTTTAACCATTTCTTTAATATCTAAAAACAAGGAAATTTTATAACAAGAAGTAATTTGAACTTTAAAATCCTGGAAAAAAAAATGGAAATGTTTTGATTGTTCATTCATTTCTTTTTATAACAAAACAACTGGGTGACGCTGACAGAAATCTATGAAACGTTTCAGTGTCAACAAATCTGCATTTTCCCTGGAAAAAAAATTGAGTGCAGAAAATGTCCCCCAGCTCTAGTGCTGAGTCCTGCCCCCTGCTGCTTTGGATCTGTGTCTCCGAGGCCATCAATAATGCACGATCTGAACCATGTCAGACATGGGAACGTGCCTTTATGAGATTCTGGGGCCAAATGGAAAGGTGTGAGAAAATCCTCTCTCTAGTAACCACAGGATACTGTTCAGTGTCAGAGATGACTTAGAATCTGCAAAGAAATTCTCCCCCCTGCACACTCAGCGCTCTGCACGAGGACCCCACACTCCATCCATGTCCCTGACCAGCCCTTTCCCTATTTTTTGTTACAGAGAAAGACAGTAACAAAGGCCTGGTCTACACTATCAGTTTAGTTTGAATTTAGCAACGTTAAATCGAATTAACCCTGCACCCGTCCACACAACAAAGCCATTTATTTCGAAATAAAGGTCTCTTAAAATCTTTTTCTGTACTCCTCCCCGACGAGGGGAGTAGCGCCGAAATCTATATTGTCATTTCGAATTAGGGTTAGTGTGGCTGCAATTCAATGGTATTGGCCTCCGGGAGCTATCCCAGAGTGCACCATTGTGACCGCTCTGGACAGCAACCTGAACTCAGATGCACTGGCCAGGTAGACAGGAAAAGCCCTGCGAACACTTGAATTTCATTTCCTGTTTGCCCAGCACAGGAGAGCACAGGTGACCACGCAGAGCTCATCAGCACAGGTAACCATGCAGGCTGATAATCGAAAAAGAGCACCAGCATGGAGCGTACGGGAGGTACTGGATCTGATCGCTATATGGGGAGAGGATTCAGTGCTAGCAGACCTTCATTCGAAAAAATTTCCAAGGGCATGATGGAGAGAGGCCACAATAGGGACTCAGAGCAGTGCCGCGTGATAGTCAAGGAGCTCAGACAAGCCTATCGGAAAACAAAGGAGACAAACGGTCACTCCAGGTCAGAGCCGCAGACATGCCGCTTCTACGCTGAGCTGCATGCAATTCTAGGGGGGGCCGCCACCACTACCCCACCTCTGACTGTGGATTCCAAGGCGGGGGTAATCTCATCAGCCACACCTGAGGATTCTGCAGACGGGGAAAAGGAGGAGGAGGAGGACGAGCTTGTGGAAAACACACAGCACTCCGTTCTCCCCAACAGCCAGGATCTTTTTCTCAGCCTGACTGAAACACCCTCCCAAGCCAGTACCCAAGACCATGACCCTATGGAAGGGACCTCAGGTGAGTTTACCTTTTAAAATATAAAACATGGTTTAAAAGCAAGCGTTTTTTAATGATTAATTTTCCCTGAGGACTTGGGATGCATTTGCGGCCAGTACAGCTACTGGAAAAGTCTGTTAACGTGTCTGGGGATGGAGCAGAAATCCTCCAGGGACACCTCCATGAAGCTCTCCTGGAGGTACTCCAAAAGCTTTTGCAGAAGGTTTCTGGGCAGTGCAGCCTTATTCCGTCCTCCATGGTAGGAGGCTTGACCATGCCATGCTAGTAGCAAGTAATCTGGTATTGCATGACAAAGCCTGGCAGCGTATGGTCCCGGTGTTTGCTGGCATTCAAGCAACATCCGTTCTTTATCTCGCTGTGTAATCCTCAGGAGAGTGATATCGCTCATGGTAACCTGGTTGAAATACGGGAATGTAATTAAGGGGACAGAGGTGGCCGTTCCTACTGGGCTGTTTGCCTGTGGCTGAAAAGAAATCCTTCCCTGTAGTAAGCCAAGTGGGGGGGGGGGAGGGGACATTGGCGCTGAGCTTTTCACGTGTGGCTAGCAGGGATCTTCCCTGATACCAGCCACGCGGCGGGGGGAGGGATAAAGCGATCATTCCAGAGAACTGGAGGGGGGGGGGGGGTTAGTTTGTTTTCTGCTGCTGAAGGTAACAGGAAAACTGCAGCACTCAACGAGCTTTGCTTGGTATGTGGGAAAGGAGGGCGCAGAAGCCAAAAGACAATGGCTTACCATGGCCACATGCAAGCCGAATTCTGTTGCCCGGACCTGCGTCTGTGATCTCTAGCAGCAAAGCCACAGGCACTCAATATTAAGAGGCAAAATGCGACCTTGCACAGAAATCACACGTGCTATGTAATGTGAATAGTGTTGTTCACCGTGAAAGAGTATAAGCATTGTTCTGTAAAATGTATCTTTTAAAAAAATTCTCTCCTTTCTTCCCTCCCTCCAGCAGCTGCAAATTTTTCAAGCCTCCCTCCTCCGTCCCGAAGGCTATCTCAGATAAGGCGTCGGAAAAAGAGGACGCGAGAGGAGATGTTCGCGGAAATCATGGAATCCACCCGCAATGAACGAGCTCATCTGAATGAGTGGAAGGACATGGTTTCAAAGTATAGGAAAGATGCCAGTGAACGTGAGGACAGGAGGGACCAACGTGAGGAGAGGAGAGACGCTCGCGATGAGAGGTGGCGGCAGGAAGATCAGGAGGAGGCAGGATACAACGCTGGGGCTGCTGCGTGAGCAAACAGACATGCTCCGGCGTCTGGTGGAGCTTCAGGAACGGCAGCAGGATAACAGAGTGCCGCTACAGCCCCTGTATAACCACCCTCCCCCCTCACCATGTTCCATATCCTCCTCACCCAGACGTGTAAGAACACGGGGGGGGGGGGGGGGGAAGGAGGCTCCGTGCACCCTCCCATTCCACCCCAGTGGACAGCCCAAGCAAAAGACTGCCATTATTTTAACCTTTTTTTAGTGGCCTTTTCCTTCCCTCCGATCCTCCTCCCAAACTCTACCTTCTCAGTTCTCTCCCTCTTTTTATAATCAATTAATAAAGAATACATGATTTTTAAATGATAGTGACTTTATTTCCTTTGAAAGCAAGCTGTGATCAAAGGGGAAGGGTGGGTTGCCTACAGAGAATGAGTCAATAAAGGGGGTGGGTTTTCATCAAGGAGAAACAAACAGAACTTTCACACCGTAGCCTGGCCAATCATGAAACTGGTTTTCAAAGCTTCTCTGATGTGCCGCGCTTCCTGGTGTGCTCTTCTAATCGCCCTGGTGTCTGGCTGCGCATAATCAGCAGCCAGGTGATTTGCCTCAGCCTCCCACCCCACCATAAAGGTCTCCCCCATACTCTCACAAAGATTGTGGAGCACACAGCAAGCAGCAATAACAATGGGGATATTGGTTTAGCTGAGGTCTGAGCGAGTCAGTAAAGTGCCCCAGCGATCTTTTAAACAGCCAAATGCACATTCTACCACCATTCTGCACTTGCTCAGCCTGTAGTTGAACAGCTCCTGACTCCTGTCCAGGCGGTCTGTGTATGGCTTCATGAGCCATGGCATTAAGGGGTAGGCTGGGTCCCCAAGGATAACTATAGGCATTTCAACATCGCCAACGGTTATTTTCTGGTCCGGGAAGTAAGTCCTTTGCTGCAGCCGTTTAAACAGAGTAGTGTTCCTGAAGACGCGAGCGTCATGAACTCTTCCCAGCCAGTCCACGTTGATGTTGGTGAAACGTCCCCTGTGATCCACCAGTGCTTGCAGCACCATTTAAAAGTAACCCTTGCGGTTTCTGTACTGGGTACCCGGGAGCTCTGGTACCAAGATAGGGATATGGGTTCCATCTATCGCCCCACCACAGTTACAGAATCCCATTGCAGCAAAGCCATGCACTATGGCCTGCACATTTCCCAGAGTCACTACCTTTCGTAGCAGCAGCTCAATGATTGCTTTGGCTACTTGCATGACAGCAGCCCCCACAGTAGATTTGCCCACTCCAAATTGGTTCCCGACTGACTGGTAGCTGTCTGGCGTTGCAAGCTTGCACAGGGCTATCGCCACTCGCTTCTCAACTGTGAGGGCTGCTCTCAACCCAGAATTCCAATGGGCAGGGGAGACTGCGGGAACTATGGGATAACTACCCACAGTGCAACGCTCCGGAAATCGACGCTAGCCCCGGTACATGGACGCACACCGCCGAATTAATGTGCTTAGTGTGGCTGCATACATTCGACTTCATACAATCTGTTTCCAAAATTCGAATGCTGTAAATTCGGATTAATCCCGTAGTGTAGACATACCCAAAGAGACAGAAGATTGTGTCTGAATTTCAGCAACTGCGGTAGTTCCTGGAGGAACAAGAGCGACTCCTGCTGGCGCAGCTGGCAGATCTGAACGAGGAGATTGTGAAGATACAGAATGAAAATATCACCACACTATCAGAGGAGATTTCCCGTCTCAGTGAGCTGATCAGTGAGATTGAGGGAAAGTGTCAGAAGCCAGCAAGTGAATTCCTGCAGGTGAGACTGAGTTAGAAATACTCCAGATCCCAATACAGGGACAGGACTGCTCCTAAAACATGAGCACGGGAGTCCAGCAGTCAAGAGATCACAGTGTAATTCAGCGTGTGCATTCTGGAAATGTAAATTCTTCTTCTTTGCAGACTCACAGACACATTCATATTAGAGATGCAAAAGCCCTATTAGCTCAGCAAATCCATGGCCCTGGGGCCGGGCCAGGGCCTCTATTCCCCACACTGCTAAATCCCTTCTTTTGAATTCAAAGTGTGTGTCAGGTGGGACTTAGTTTTTTTCTCTCTCTCCCCTCTAGGATGTCAGAAGCCCCCTGAGCAGGTACGTGGCTCTCTCTCACTCCCCCCTCACACTTCAGAATGCTGGGAAAGTGCTTTGAGATGATGTTAGCACTGCATCTTCCCAGGGTTCTACAGCAAAATGTGTGGGGAAGGTCACACTTTGGATACAAATCTCCCCAGTAAACTTAATCATGAGGTTCTCCCCTTCTAGAGAAGACTGGAATTTCCCATTCAGTGCGAATGACTAACCAAGTATTTTCTAGACATGTCTGCCTCAGGCTAGTGGAGATGGAATATGGGCCTGTCACTTCTGGGGCCCTGGTTACCATTCAGCCCAGGGCAGCATAGGTCGTACCTGAGGACTGTTTGGAGACCTGTGTGGAATGAGCTGGAGGGGGTGGGGGGAAAGAGAGTGAGCTGGTTTTTCAGTCTAGTTTCTAGTGGCCAGATTTCTACAGCACTTCACATGAGAACCTCCTGTCCCCAGAGCAGGGAGGCCATGGAGTGAATTAACCATAAAGACTCAATTCCCCATTTTTCCCCAGATAAGCCCCAGATAATGGGTCCTTTGAAGGGAATGTTGCACGGTTGTGGCCTGTGCTGCATCTGCTCTGAGGCTGGGAGAAAGAGGAATTGTAACTCCAAACCCATTAGAGCAGCGACTCACTAGAAATAACTTATGAGTCACTACATGAAATGTAACCATGTAAAACTGTTTCTCTCCAGGTGGGAGAAGGGGAAGTTCCAGCAGCCAGAGGAGATTTCTCCTGAACTCAAACTGAGACTCAGTGATTTCTCCCAGAAAACTGTTGCTCTAATGGAGACTCTGAGGAAGTTCAAAGGTACCTAGAAGGGATCTAGGAGGGAAATTGGGATGAACCTTTGAGACTGTCGGAGGAGAATGACTCTGGCCCATTGGTTCATAATTAGATTGTGCATCTGTTTAATAGTTGGATGAGAATGCCACACACTTGGGGTGCAAATCACTCCGTTTGATTAATTCAAACTTTTATTTGTACCAGAAGCATGCCTTGCAATTACAGTTACTATTAAAATAAGAAATGACAGACATACTGAAAGATGTACTGGCCAGTTGGCTTCTCCTGGGCATAGGTGGGTCATAGTGGATTTTTCCTATGAAACTCAGACTATCATATTATACACACATCTAAATTATATATTTATTCTTTTCCCAATCACCTTTGAGTGTTATGAATATTTAGTATCTTCTACACTGGAACCCCACTATAACATGCCCCGCGATAACACAAATTCATTTATAACGCGAGGCGAGTCTGGCCCCGGCGGCTGCAGCAGGCGTGGGGCGTTTGGGGTCCACGCCCCAGCGGCTGCAGCAGGTGCGGCTCTCCCTCCGGCCGGAGCGCAGCCAGCCCCGCTCTCCCGGCGGGACCTCCGGCCGGAATGCGGCAGCCCTGCGGCCCCGCGACTCCGGCTGCAGCGTGGCAGCCCCCGGCTCTGCTCTCCCGGCCGGAGCATGGCCAGCCCCGCGACCCCGGTGGGACCTCCGGCCGCAGCACGGCCAGCCCCGCGACCCCCCATTCCCCAGCTAGCAATCCCAAGTGCCGGCCCAGGAATCGGGCCCCGCCGGCCCTGGCAGCAGGAAGGGCCGAGTGGACAGTGCCCCAGCTGAAGGAAGCCCTGGCCACCCCCCTTCTCTCTCTCCCCTGCTCCCTCCCTCCCCCTAGCCAGGGTGCGGAAGCTGGACACAAGTACAGTGGAACCCCGCTATAACGTGACCCCGCATTTACTGCAATTGAATTTTTTGGACCCCAATGATCGCGTTATAGCAGGGTTCCACTGTATAACTTAGACACTAAACATACATGAACTTTTTAATTGTCAGAGCTTTTGCTGTCCAAACTACTTCCATGTTGTTATTATTTTCTTTTCTGATTGGCTAATTACCACTGATTATGCATAGGTCACTTTTATCCTGTTCTCTACATAGAAGTTTTGGACTTTGCTAACTGCTCCTTGGCAATACGTTGTGGGTGTCTGTTGTCTCTAAGCACATTGTGTGACCAAAACATCTTGTCCCACATAGGATCTTATGAACACATCATGGCAACTTAAGGAAACATTTCTCTTATGTCAAGCAAACTGCTAACCAGGCCACGTCACTCAGTATAAACGCACAATCTCGGTCTGTCAAAGCTACTGCATAAGAAATTACCCTTGTACCAACCATCTCCCTGCCTCAGTGTCCACACGGATAAAACGATTTTATTATTATTCCTATTTCTGCCTATGGAGGACTAGGCCCCGTCGTGCTGCTCTCTGTAGAGACGCTGAGTAAACAGACTCAACAGCTCACAATTAGAGCCAGGATTTCACAAACTCTGAACATCCCGTTAGTGTCAAAGGAACCCAAGTTGGTAAAGTTACTTTTATGCCAAAGTCTTTGCATGATCTGGGTCTAGGTTACTACAAAAGGCAGCAAGTGAATGGGAGAAACCAATTGGAGTCTGAAGGGTGGGAGGGGGATGATGAGGGAAAATTAAATCTTAGAGATTGTGTGTCCTGGGGTGGTTGTGAGGCTTCATGCACGTTGGTTCCATTACTGGGAGATACCTGAATGAGAGAGGAAGTAGAAGATTTCAGAACTTTTTATATTAAATACCTGAGTGTGTCTCTGGGCCTCTCGGTCTGTTTCTCTGTCATGATGAAATGAAAACACAGCTCTAGGAGTTCAGAGTGGGAATGGAGTTATAAATATGAAAGCCTGAAATCTCGTCTCTTTTCTCCTTTCCCTCTCCAGTCACTCTGTTGTCTCCACTGGTGACAAAAAGAGGTAGGGTGATGATATTTCTCAAAGTGATAATGGGACACCATGTGGGGCTAGCCTTCCCCTCCCCCACCCTGGCAGGGCTGCAGTTGCTGCTTGCCCAAGCACTGCCTGCCCCGACGCACGGGTGCTGCTGCTAGCTTGAGCCCCGCTTGCCTCTCTCCTGAGCCCTTCCTTCCCGCCTGCATGGGGCTGGCATTGCCGCTCGCCCCCCTGCACGTTCCTCTGCACCCCACTTTTGCCAAAAAAGTCAGGATGGCCAGGACAAGGCTTAAATGGGATCGTTCAGACAGGGTGAGATTGTGTTTAAATTATGAGAAAATTCCAATGAAAACATCTTCATGAGATTGTAGCTAAAGTTACCAACCAAACCAACACCCTGCCATGACACACAGCCCTAAAAATAAACACCTTGAACAGTGAGGAGATCCCACGCTGAAGTCACAGAAACGATCCCGACACCAACCTTGGTGCTGTGTTCATATCCACACTGATGCACAGAAACACTCTCCCTGAGCAGCATCCAAACACGCTTAACTCTGACTCTGGGGTTTTCACAGACAATCACAGGATTTTTAATCTGAAATGGAGAGGATTGAGTAGAGAGCTCCCTCCTTTGAGGGTGGACATCCCTCTCCTTTACCCTAGCAGAGGGGATCTCCCCCATCGCTCTTATCCAACATCCTGCCTTTCCTTTGGGCTGGGCTGGGCTTTCCCATTGGAGCTTCTCACTGCTTCCTGGATTGGGGAGATGCTCTCCCTCTGACACTGGCAGCTCCTCCCTACGCAAGAGGATAAATGGACACAAGTCAGATATCAGGAATGGCAATATACAAAAACCTGTAGGAGAACACTTCAACCTCCCTGGCCACACAATAGCAGATGTAAAGGTAGCCATCTTACAGCAAAAAAACTTCAGGACCAGACTCCAAAGAGAAACTGCTGAGCTCCAGTTCATTTGCAAATTTGAACCATCAGATCAGGATTAAACAAAGACTGTGAATGGCTATCCAACTACAGAAACAGTTTCTCCTCTCTTGGTGTTCACACCTCAACTGCTAGCAGAGCACCTCACCCTCCCTGATTGAACTAACATCGTTATCTCCACACTGATATATACCTGCCTCTGGAGATTTCCATTACTTGCATCTGAAGAAGTGAGGTTCTTACCCACGAAAGCTTATGCTCCCAGTACTTCTGTTAGTCTCAAAGGTGCCACAGGACCCTCTGTTGCTGTCTATATGTGTGTATCAATTTTGTAGTTGAAGTTGTGAGTATTGGCTCTATACTGTCTGTGTTTCAAACTTATGCTATGCTGCTGGGTGACATCCCAGACAAGCTGAGATTAGCTCTGCCTAGCCTGCTTGATGGCCCATTAAGGACCATCAGCTATACAATTGACCCATTGAGAGAAGGCAGATACGCCTTGTAACTCAGCAAAGTATGCAGGGGCTGGCCCATGTGACTCCAGGCTCCATTTTGCTGTAATTTTCCACAGTAAGAACAAAGAGGTGTTCTTACACCTGGAAAAGACTATATAAGGCTGATGCCTCATCTCCATCTGGTCTTCAATCCTGCTTCACACCTCTGGAGGAACTTTGCTACACTGAAGCTCTGAACAAAGGACTGAGGACTCATCCCAGCGGGGGATGTTCCAGAGACTTGATTTGAACCTGCAGTTTATTCCATCGCTGCTGCAAGCCTGAGCCAAGAACTTTGCCATTACTGTATGTAATTGATTCCATTTAACCAATTCTATCTCTCATCTCTATCTTTTCCCTTTTACGAATAAACCTTTAGATTTTAGATTCTAAAGGATTGGCAACAGTGTGATTTGTGGGCAAGATCTGATTTGTATATTGACCTGGGTCTGGGGCTTGGTCCTTTGGGACCAGGAGAACCTTTTTTCTTTTATTTGGGTATTGGTTTTCATAACCATTTGTCCCCATAACTAGTGGTACTGGTGGTGATACTGGGAAACTGGAGTGTCTAGGAGATTGCTTGTGAGACTTGCGGTTAGCCGGCGGGTGAGACCGAAGTCCTCTTAGTCTGGCTGGTTTGGTTTGCCTTAGAGGTGGAAAAATCCCAGCCTTGGGCTGTAACTGCCCTGTTTGAGCAATTTGTCCTGAGTTGGCACTCTCAGTTGGGTTCCGCCAGAACTGCATTGTCACAGTGGGTCACACTATATAGACTGAGGAGCTGCAGTGACATCCATAGGTGCTGACTCCATGGATGCACCGCACCCACCAGAAAAAAATTGGTGGGTGCTCAGCACCCACCGGCAGCGCCCCTCCTCCAGCTTACCTCCGCCTCCTCCGCGAGCGCGCCGCCACGTTCTGCTTCTCCCCCATCCCTACCAGCGCTTGCACTGTGAAACAGCTGATTAACGGGGCAGGGAAGGAGGGGGAATGCGGTGCGCTGGGGGAAGAGGCAACGCCGGGGCGGGGATTTGGGGAAGGGATCCAATAGGGGCAGGGAGGGGCGGAGCTAGGACGGGGACTTCAGGGATGGGGTTGGAATGGGGGCGGGGGCAGGGCCAGGGCCAGGGGTGGGCGCAGGCACCCACTGGCACCGGAGAAACTTTGCGCCCACAGTGACATCTCTGTTCAGTCTCAGGTGCCCAGGACAGAGGCAGCTCCCTGGGATCCAGGCCTGTCCCAGCCAGACCAGGGCTGCTGGGGAGTGTGAGAAATGGTCCCAGCCTCCCACAGGGACGAGCTCTGCCCCTAGCGCTCTGATTCTCTCTCCCCCCCAGTGAATATGACGCTGGATCCAGACACGGCTCATCCTGACCTTGTCCTGTCTGAGGATGGGAAAAGTGTGAGATATGGATTAACCTAGCAGTATCTGCCCAAGAACCCTGAGAGATTTGACACTGAGCCCTGTGTGCTGGGCTGTGAGGGATTCACCTCGGGGAGACATTGCTGGGAGGTGGAGGTGGGGGTGGGCTATACTGGGCTGTGGGGGTGGCCAGAGAGTGTGAGGAGGAAGGGAGAGATCAGCCATAGCCCTGAGATGGGGATCTGGGCTGTGGGGCAGTGGGTGGGCCGGTTCCAGGCTCTCACCTCCCCTGTGACCCTCCTGCCCCAGCACCAGGCCCCCAGCAGGATCCGGGTTTGTCTGGACTGTGACCCAGGGCAGGTTACATTGAACGATGCTGGTGACAATGCCCTGATCTTCACTTTCCCACTGGGCTCATTCAATGGGGAGAGAATCTCTCCCTCGCTCTGGGTGGGATGGGGATCCCGGCTCAGACTGTGTCCCTGAGGGTGGAAGGGGCTGGAGTTTCTGTATTAGCAGGGATCCTGGGAGAGGGAGACCCAGGGATTGGGGAGTGTGACCTCCAGGCCACCAGGGAAGGGATGCTGCTTTGGGAAGGAGATGTGGGTGGGGATATGTCATCTGGATGAAGAAGAGTTGGCTGTGGGGAGGGGAGAGTCAGGTACAGGGCAGGTTTAACCAGAAGGGAGAGAAGAAATAAAATGGGAAAAAGTGAAAATAAAGTAAAACAAGAATAAACAGAGAAGCCTGGGGCAAGTGGGGGGAAGCTGAATCGAGGAGAGTGAAGGCAAAACAATCCTGAGAAGGGAAAAGCTCGGGGGGCACCGAGAGTGGAGGGATTAAATTCAGCAGAGAAAACTTGGTACGTGAGTTGGAATGATCAGTAACATGGATTAGAGAAGAGTTAGAGAGACTCCGAGAAATAAACAGAGAACAAGTGCTGGAGAAAATGATGGGTAAAACTGGATTAAAATCAAAGAAAAGGGAAAAGGAAAGGGAAAGAGAGAGTGAGATGGAGATGTATAAACTGTTTCTGAAAGTGAGACTAACATTAATTCTACCCCATAGTTCATGGACGGTATTTCCACTTGGTATCTTTTAGAAAAAATATTTCAAATTTTTACCGTGTTCTGGTTATGAAAGTTCCTGATCAGCTCCTTTTCAGCCTGATATTTACTTAAGGAAAATGAAACATATAAAAATATGCTTCTTGTTGATTTCCCTTTAATTTCCCAGCTGTGACTTTTGAAGGTAGACATGGGATTGTTTTCCCCTAAATTGTTTGTGTCAACCTGGCCCCAGAGAGGATATCTGGGTCACTTTACTTCTCAACTTCCCAACCTATCCATGCGTGACACCGGCAATCAAAATGCGTGACAGATGTTTGCAATCTGGAATACCTGGATTTTATGGCACATAGCCTGACAATCAACAGATTATAATGGTTTTAACTATTGTGGTAATTAAATAAACTATTAAAAAGAAAACTAAAATATCTGTCAAACAAAACCACACAATCCCCACTCCCATACCATCAGAGTTTGTTGTACGGCCTCCCTGGTCCCCAGCACACGTCCCCACCACTTGAACCTCAGGAGAAATTGCCATTATTTCTGAGGCCAATCACCGGAGGGGGACTTGACACACACTTTGCCAGCAGGTACAGAAATGCTTACTAGACAGATTAGAATATTAGGGATCAGAGCTCCAGGGTTCTCTTCCTGGCTCCATTGTGCAGTGGTAGTGACAGGTAACCAGATCGTATCTGTTGTCTACATTCATCCCAAAAGGCAGTAGGAATGAATGGCTCCTGCCTGGACTTTCCATATTGGAGACCTGGGTTCTCTTCCCTGTTCCACCTGAAGTGACCTTGTGCAGCCACTCAATTAACTTGTAATCTGGAGGAGAAAGTGCCTAATACTTCTCTAGTTACTCGGGTTGGGGCTGTGGTGATATTTGAACTCATGGGTTTCTAGCTCCTACTTTGTTGCACTTTGTCATTGGTACTGGATATTTGCTGGCAGAAGAGTCTCTCTCACATGTCTATGAAAGACTGCCTGCTTTGAAGCATGACAAAAGCAGCTGAAATTAGTGCAAATAGTGAACTTCCCACTAATTTAGTGACTTGGGAGCTCTGCTGGCCACATGGTGCTGATCCTCCTGCTTTCCATTTGGAAAGGGAACTAAAGTACTTGAATAATGACAGGTTTCCGAGTAGCAGCCGTGTTAGTCTGTATCCGCAAAAAGAACAGGAGTACTTGTGGCACCTTAGAGACTAACAAATTTATTAGAGCATAAGCTTTCGTGGACTATGCATCTGAAGAAGTGGGCTGTAGTCCACGAAAGCTTATGCTCTAATAAATTTGTTAGTCTCTAAGGTGCCACAAGTACTCCTGTTCTTTTTAAAGTACTTGAAGTATGTTGTTCACATTTCTTCCACTCATCAGCAATTGCTGTGATAGCCACAGGGGTGTTAATGGGAGGGGAGCTGCTCCAAAGATCAAACTTGCACTTTTCCTTGTTGAACCTCATCAGATTTCTTTTGGCCCAACCCTCCAATTTGTCTAGGTTTGAGGCACCTCCACACTACCTGCCTCTAGTGTGAAATGGGCTGCAATGCAGACCCCCTAAAATCCACAGCCTCTGGCAACCCAAGCCTGGTCATCTGGGTCCCCACAGACAAAGATTTTTTTAAAGAACTCCCCAAACAAGAAACAAAAACAAAACAAATACAAACCACACTGAACTACGAAGTTCCCCTTCTATGGTTCTGCTACAGGATTTGAATCATGTCTTTGCAGATCCCCACTGAACACCCCACCACTTCCGACATGGGAAAAATTGCTGTGCGTGGACCAGTTGCCACTTTGCCAGTGGGTTACACAAGTATTTGCTACTCATCAGTAGAACATTTGTGATCAGGACTCCCAGCTCCTGTTGCTTGCTCTGGTGTAGTCTAGCAGTTAGCAACAGGAGAACCAAAACACACGTCTAATGCTTTCAGACTAAAGACAGTGGAGCTGACTAGCTAAGACCTGGGGCTTCCCTGTTGGAGACCGTGGTCCTATTCCCCATTTTGATGTCAGTGATCTTACGCAACTTCTTTTTAACTTATTTGTAAAATGGGCAGCAAAGACATTCAATATTTGATTGCCTTCGAGGGCTGGGAACACACTGGCTTGGTCAGCGAAAAGGGCTGGAAAGTGCCTGCAAATACAAACAGCACTCAGTAAAGGTGAGCTTTATACTCAAGGTCTCTTGGCTTCTAGCTTGTTTCCCTTTACCCCAACCCACGTATTTTTAGCCTTGCTGACAAGGGCAGGGGGGCTTGTGGGGACTGTAGCCACTCCAAAATTTGCCTTAGCGGCCTCCCCCATAGCCACCCCTCCAAACCTGACAGTGAGGGTGCCACCCTCACTGCTCTGATGCTGCTGGCCTGGGGCTGATCCCTGCAATCTGCTTGAACCCCCAGCTGATAGGGTACGGATCCAACTCTCCCCCCTACATGGCCCAGGCCCAACGTAACAAAGGAGCGGTGAGTACCTGGTCTGACCTCCAATCACAGCCCCCTTTGCTCTTCGCACTGGGCCAATCATCGACCAGGGTCGAACGGAAACATCCTCCCTACAACCCCCTCGGATGGCTGAAGTATAATAAAGAGAAGGCGGGACGTTGCCTTGCATACCAATCAGAGAGCAGGGAAATGTGATAGGCAGGTGAGAGCACCAATCAGGCAGCTGAGAGGGCCTCAGTGTATCTCTTTGGCTGAGCTGGCTACACGGAGTCTCCGGAATGGTTGGCCCAGGGATTCCCCGCCTCCTGCCAGGCCTGCTCCGGCCCGGGCTTTGGCTCCGTTCGGGGTGAATCGCGGCCGCTGGGTCCCAGCCTGGCTCCTGGCGAGATCCCCGAGCCCCGGCGGCTGGTGCTGGGAGCCCGGAGCCCTGGCTGCAGCCGGGAGAGGGGAATCTCCAGCAGGGCCCTTCCCGCTGCTCCCCAGGAGCCTCTCCCAGGGCAGAGCCCCCAGCCCGGCCCGGCCCCTTCCCGGCCCGGCCCCTGCCCCAGGGGGCCCCGCTCGGAGGGAAGGTAAGAGAGACACCCGCTCCCCCCCGTCACCCCCGGGCTGCAGGGGGGGGTTGGCCCTTGGCTCCCCGCGGAGCTGGCTGCGATTCCCTGTGTTGTGTATCTAGGAAAGATGGCCCCCAAGTCCCATTGTGTGCAGGGCAGGGGGACGCGACACGACACGTGGGGGCGGGGTGTGTGGGGGTGAGGGGGGAACAAGGTGGCCGGGGGCAGGATGGGATGTGGGCAGAGGTCGGTGATTGCACTGAAGGGAGGTTGGGGCGATGCAGGGTGATCGGGGGCAGAGGGGGAATTATGGGGCTGACGGGAACGAGGCTGGAATGGAGGGAAGATGTGGGGGGGGTCACTGCGAGGGAAAGGGGGGATGTGGGGAAGCTGGAGGGAGACTGAGAGCAAGAGGAGACTGGCTGGGGAAGGGAGAGGGGAGGGGAGAGACACAAGGCAGCTCCCCCGCCCCATGGGGTAGGGGAGGGTGACAGGTTGCCCCGCCCAGCAGCCAGTGCCGCCCCGCCCCCCCCCCGGAATGGTCAAACAAACCGGAGGAGGGGGGGGCGGGCAGGAGACTTCCCGGAAGGGCTGAAAATTTACAAGGCAAAAGTCCACATGCAATCCCTCCCCCCCCCCCCCCCCCCCCCACTTCTCCACACACTTTTTACTTCCAGTTTAAAGACAATCTCATTATTTGGGGGGATCTGACTCCTGGGTTGACAGCACTGAACAGGGGCTGGTCTGATTTCTGCGCAGGATTCGGTGTCCAACCAGAGTCACTGTGAGCCGCAAGGAGTGGAACTGGGGTTTGGTTCAGTGGCAGTCAGTGTGTTCAGTTCCTGGTTCAATACACCACAAAATGGTTTGGTTACCAGGCAGTGCCTAAGAAGGGGGGGCCTCACAGCTTGCTTCAGTGGGGAGATAAAGTTGGGGCATGGGGCCTGTGTCAGGTGGGGCAATTGGAGGAAGGAGCTGCACTAGGGGATGAGAGCAGTCCTGTCTAAGAGGGAGAAGAGTTGAACAGCCTTTCTCCTTGGACTTGAAGAGTTATTGTTAACTTCTGGGACTGGGAAGCCCCCGCACTTCTTCTCTCATCTCCCTCCCTCCTCCTGTTGGCTCCCCACTTCTTTTCTTCTACTGGCTGGGATGATTTAGTTGGGAATTGGTCCTGCTTTGAGCAGGGGGTTGGACTAGATGATCTCCTGAGGTCCCTTCCAACCCTGATATTCTATGATTCTATGCCATTCTGATAGCAATCACATGCCAGTGTATTATTTTGTTTTTATAATGAAAGTAAGATCAGAGTAGCTTTTATTTCATTTTTATCAATTATTGAGCTGAAAAATTGCTGAAACTTTATTTTAACTGGCAACCATTTCCCCCCTCCCATCCTCCCCCCCAGTTCGATTCAGATTCCCTGAGTAAGAGGAAAAATTAGGGTTTAAGTCTGGTTCCAGTTCAGTTAAAAATATCAGTTCAAACTGGTTCTGTTCTGGTGTGAGTCCAGGTGGACAAATGAAATCTGCAGCTGCTGAACTGTCCATGGGGGCTGCCAGGACAACCCCCAACCCAGGGAGGCTCAGTCATGAGGGGATGGAGGGGGGAAAGCTGGTTATTGCTAAGGGCTTGTCTACACTGGCAGTTTACAGCGCTGCAACTTTCTCGCTCAGGGATGTGAAAAAACACCACCCTGAGTGCTACCGAGTTTTAGCGCTGTAACATGGCAGTACAGACAGTGCACCAGCGCTGGGAGCTACACCCCTTGTGGAGGTGGTTTTTTGGTAGTCGCTATGCAGCGACTAACCAAGTCATATTAAAGCGCTGCTGCGGCAGCCCTTTAACGTTGCCAGTGGAAAAAAAAAAAAATAATAATGGAGAGATCCCATCTCCTAGAACTGGAAGGGACCTTGAAAGGTCATCAAGTCCAGCCCCCTGCTTTCACTAGCAGGACTAAGTACTGATTTTTGCCCCAGATCCCCAAGTGGCCCCCTCAAGGATTGAACTCACAAACCTGGGTTTAGCAGGCCAATGCTTAAACCGCTGAGCTATCCCTCCCCCCCTAAGGCAGAGGAGGTTGGTGTCTGTGTCTTTGGCTGTGTCTACACTGCCACTTTCAGCCCTAAAACTTTTGTCATTCAGGGGTGTGAAAAAACACCCCGCGAGCGACAAAAGTTTTAGCGCTGAAAAGCACCAGCATAGACAGTGCTCCCGGCGATAAAGCTACCACCGCTCGTTAGGCGTGGGGTTTTTTATCGCCGGGACAGCTCTTCCCTGGTGATAAAGCAAGTCGATACTGCCCACGTCACAGCGCTGCTGCGCTGTAACGTGGGTAGTGTAGACATACCCTTTCTCTGCTCATGATATTAGAGTCCTAAAGTTAGTTGAGCTTCCTGGATCTGATACTTCCAGGGATTTCCCTACACTCCGTCCTGCTGCCCCCAACTCTCCCATCACCCACTTCAGTGGTCAAACCAACCAAGATGACGAACATACCAAGAATATACCAACATGTCACCTGAAGGTTCAAGTGGTGTTTCAACATCCAAACAGCCTGAAGCACAAATACAGCTACCTACTGAAGAAACAGTGTCTCCGCAACCTAAATCCCGATGTTTGTCGGTCACCGTCAAAGCCAGTTTTAGAAGTACTTGATGAGGCTGTTAAGAATGCTGGAGACACAACATGGTTCATGCGAACAAGCATGGCTGTCACTCCATACTTTCTATTTAAGCAAGGGATACCACACACTACAAGCTGGAGGCCAATGTTAAGTGCATTGTCACTTGTTAACCCTGAAATTGGACACTGGTTCCAAAGAAGACTGGCAAATGCTTGCTATCTTTCTGCTAGAAACTCAACTGACTGCTTAGAATCATGCAGTGCAACAGTGAAAGTCTCTTGGCATTTGGAAAAAGTGAAGAACTCTTTCATCATCTTAAAACATTTGCATACATGGCTGATGAATGCACCCATGCAAATGGGTATTAAGTCATTGTTTATATTATCATGATGTTAGTGGTAGCCCAGTAGATACATTTCTAGATGTTCAGGTTATAGAAGACACATTGGCTGCATCTGTGACAACCCACATCTTAGAAGAGTTAAATGCTTGTCAATTGGACCCCAAACAGATGCCTGCTTGTGCATTTGATGGAGCTGCAAACTTCCCTGGAAGACACGGTGGAGTACGAGCTTTGCTCAGAGAAAAGTGTATCCCTAATATTTCCTATACACACTGCAGAGGCCATCTTATCTTCAGTATCCAGAAAGATAATGGAGCAAATAATCAAAGAATCAATTTGAAAACAACTAGGAGATAATAAATAACAGCATGGATTTTTCAAGAACAAAGCATGTCAAACCAACCTAATAGCTTTCTTTGACAGGATAACAAGCCCTGTGGATAGGGGGAAAGTGGTAGTTGTATATCTTGACTTTAGTAAGGCTTTTTATATGACCGTCTCATAAACAAACTAAGGAAATACAACTTAGATGGAACTACTATAAGGTGGGTGCATAACTGGTTGGAAAATTGTTCCCAGAGAGTAGTTATCAGTGGTTCACAGTCAAGCTGGAAGGGCATATCGAGCAGGGTTCCACAGGGATTGCTCCTGGGTCTGGTTCTGTTCAAACATCTTCATCAGTGATATAGATAAGGGCATAGAGAGTGCACTTGTAAAGTTTGCAGACGATACCAAGCTGGGAGGGGTTGCAAGTGCTTTGGAGGGTAGGATTAAAATTCCAAATGATCTGGAGAAATGGACTGAAGTAAATAGGATGAAATTCAATAAGGATAAATGCAAAGTACTCCATTTGTGAAGGAATAATCAATTGCACACATACAAAATGGGAAATGACTGCCTAGGAAGGAGTACTGCGGAAAGTGATCTGGGGGTCATAGGGGATCACAAGATAAATATGAATCAATGGTGTAACACTTGCAAAAAAAAAGCAAATATTCTGGGATGTATTAGCACAAGTGTTGTAAGCAAGACACAAGAAGTAATTCTTCTGCTCTATTTTGTACTGATACGGCCTCAACTGGAGTATTGTGTCCAGTTCTGGGTGCCACATTTCAGGAAAGATGTGGACAAATTGGAGAAAGTCCACAGAGAGGCAAAAAAAATGATTAAAGGTCTAGAAAACATGACCTATGAGGGAAGATGGAAAAGCCTGGGTTTGCTTAGTCTGCAAAAGAAAAGACCGAGAGGGGACATAACAGTTTTCAAGTACATAAAAGGTTGTTACAGGGGGAGAAAAAATGTTCTTCTTAACCTCCAAGGATAATATTAAAAACAATGGGCTGAAATTGTAGCAAGGGAAGTTTTAGGTTGCACATCAGGGAAAACTTCCTAACTGCCTGGGTAGTTAAGCACTGGAATAAGTTGCCTAGAGAGGTTGTGGAATCACCTTCACTGGAGTTTTTTAAAAGCAGGTGAGACAAACACCTGACAGGGATAGTCTAGATAATACTCTAGTCCTGCCTTGAATGCAGGGGACTGGACTAGAAGACCTCTCCAGGTTCCTTCCAGACCAGTGATTCTATGATCTACTCAACTAGCACTAGTACAAGCTGCAGAATCTTCAAAAGACATTTAAAAAGCCATAAATTTAATGCCTTTGTTATAATCTCTTTTTCAACGAGAGTCCAAAAAGACTGAACGTCTTGAAAAAACTAGAAGATGCTCCAGGACTGAAGTTCAAATTAGTCCAACCTGGGAAATCCCACTGGTTTTCTCATGAGTGATCCTTGGATGTTGCCTTAAAATTACTGCAACTATTATTACTGGCTTTGGAAAGTATCTACCAAGATGGGATGGATCTAAGTAGTGAGGCGGGTGGACTACTTTTGCTACTATGTTCAGAGAAGACAATCACCATTCTCTCTCTTTTAAGTCTACTGTTAAAACCACTTGGGTCATTAAACAATGTCATCCAGGCATCTGCTACAACAGTAGTAGATCTTTGTCCAGCAATAAAAGCTATACTTGGATCAATCAGAGAGAGATCCACTGAAAACGTACTGGAAGAAGCAAAGACTTCAGTCCAGAAGTTGACTAATGAAGGCACTTGTGTTGAATCCTTAAGTGAAGAGTAGAAGTGTTTGTTAAGCCAGCTGAAAAAGTACACAGACTTGATTCTTACACAGACTTGATTCTTACAAATCTACAACAGAAGCTTCTGGATTCCACTCAACCTTTTACAGATGCCTATCTTGTAAAACACCGATAGTTGAGTGGAGTGAGGCACTACCAGAAATGGGGCGGAGATGCGATCAGGACAGAATAGAGAATTTGAACACAGAATGGAATGTCATATGACGAATGAAGATTTCACTTCAGCTTCATTTTTATCGTCACTAGTGGCTTGATCTGATCTTTGTGTTATGTTTCCTGGGATGAAAGAAGTAGGAATGCATCTCTTGCTACTCCCAGTCACAACAGCTACAGTTGAGCATTCTTTTTCATCATTGAATAGAATGTTGTGTTCTGAAAGAAGTCCCCTTCTGCCTGATCAGGTGAATGAACTAATGAGCATATCACTTGAAGGCCTGGAAGTTCCATACACACAAGAAGCCAGCAAAGATGAACGCATTGCATTCAAGAAGTTCATTAACATACTTGTGCAAAATTATAGCAGGAAACGAAGAAGGATGTAGATGTCGTGCTTCATAGAAGGCTTGAGTAGCCAATTTAAATTTGTTTGATTTTTACAACGTGAGTTAAATCTAATAAAATGAATAAAATGTTTCACGATCAGTCCATCTTCGCCCTCACGGTCTCACCCCTGGGCCCTCATCCTTCCTTTAAATTTGAACACCCCCCCAAATTTCAATTCCTGGGGAAAATTCTAGATGCAGCTGCCTCCTCCCTTGTGATCTGGGAGCCTAGACTGAGCAGCTGCTGCTCCCTCAGCAGGGGTCTGTATCAGGGAGAGACTGTCATTATAGCTCCCTCTGTGCCCAGCCCAGGTGGGGACTTTCCACAGTGCTTGGAAGTAGCCCCCTGGGGCAGTCCTGGGCTCTGCCAACATCGGCTCCTGAGCCTCCAAGTGAGGAGAGAGACCCGGGGGAAGGGCTGGGGCCGGGCAGGAAAGTGACACTCTGCTAGTGAGTTTGTACCGGAGGGTAGGGGCTCCCTGTATGTCTGCGGCTCCCAGAGCTGCTGCCTTCAGACCCACACCCACTCTCACATTGAAGAGCAAATGCCCATGGGAACGGGACAGTCACCAGTTCTCCTCAGGAGAGGGACGGAGACAGGAAGGGGAGGGGTGAGACCGAAAGGGGCAGCAGGAGCAAGAAGTGGGGAGGGAGGTTCCCAGCTCCCAGCCCTGCCCGGATTCATTCCCTGCATCCCCCTGGGCCGACTGACTCTCCTGGGAACAAGGGGAGGAGCTGACAGAGGAAAAGCCAGGTTTTGCCACAGCCGAGTCCACGCACTGCTGGGGGCATGTGCTGCCCTCCGGGCCAATGTCAGGGGGAACCCCCAAAAGTGATTCTGCTCTTTTCTAGCATTTGCCTTAGAGACTCTGTCCCTGGGGGCGGGGGGTTAAAAGTGACCTGGTGGGTTCAATGCTGGTGGGAGGGTCCGGGCCTGTGTTGTAATAAAGTGACTGAGGGTTTTTTAAGCTAAGCATTTTCCCAGCATGGCAGAACATCTGTCTTCAGGGAAAGACCCTGAGGGGAATCAGGGTGTGAAATGGACTCAGACCCCTTCTGAAACCTCCCCCATCGCCCTTCTCGCCCTGATAGGCTGAGGAATCACATCCATGTTTCGCTCCTGATCGTCCCATCCTCCTAGGAAACAGGGAAGTGGCTGTGGTGGAGCCAGCTCAGGTAGGGGATTTTCAGCGAGCTGCCGGGGGGGCCGGGGTGGGGTGGGTGGGTTGGGGTAGGGCAGGAAATACAAAGGTTGAGGTGAGGGATGGTGGTGGTGTAATAAACCTGCTGGGACATGTTCAACCTGGGCCTGATTTTCAGAACAGGCCCATTGGCAGGGAGTGAACATTCCCCCATTTCTATAGTTACCATATTTCAAGTTCCCAAACTGGGGTGTGGGGGGGGTTCTGTTTTTACTGTACAGTTTCTTTCCACTTTGAATATCTAACATTTATAAATAACAAGCGTAACGGCCTCAAAAATAAATTTAAATTTGATTTACAATGTACCTCTTTGCATGCAGTCAGTCCTTTCCTACTGCGCTTCTTCCTGTTGTGCCCATGCACACGTCTCTGTAGAGCGTGTCTTTCTCCGCAGTGGTTGATTGCTCATCAAATAGCCATGAACGTCTTTGCCGGATGTGTGCCTGAAGTTGAGCTGTACAAGCAGGATTCCTTTCAGCAACTCAGTAGCCAATATCATGCCACCCTTATTTCTGGGCGGCTGCTGCTGGTGGCGGCCCTGCTTTCAGGGCTGGGGGCCCAGCCAGCAGCCGCTACTGTCCGCTAGCTCTGAAGGCAGCGCCCCGGCCAGCAGCAGCACAGAAGTAAGGATGAGAAAACCAGTGAACGTGCATGCCGCTGTTAGGGTACGCCAGGAATAGCAGTTCATCCAGATTCAGTGCTGGAAAAAGGATGAGCAAGGAAAAATCACGGATATTTGTTCATATTTCAAAAATCTGCCTGGATGGAGATCAGAGGGTCAAAAAAGAGGTCATGTCTGGGGAAAACCCAGGCGTATGGTAACCCTAGGAAACATCCCCATGGACAGGGCTGGGAAAACAGACCAGATTCTCAGTGCTGAAGCCTGAACCCACTAGCCAGAGGCTACCATGAAATATGAAGCTCTTTGGATTCCTGTCCTGGTCCCCTGCTTGGGACAGGATTAGTTGGCAGGTACTGAGTGGGGAAACTGATGTTGTTTCAGGGTTCAGTGACCTTCAA
>NC_088802.1:15376477-15464089 GCF_011386835.1 Chrysemys picta bellii | reverse complement strand
GCTGCACCGTCGTCTTAAGATGTAAAAAAATAGATTTTCTCTGTATTCATTTGCTTCCCCCTCCCTCCGTCAAATCAACGGCCTGCTAAGCCCAGGGTTTTCAGTTTAATCTTTGGGGGGGACCAGTCTGTGACAGTTGTTTGTGTCTCTCCCTGATGCACAGCCACCGTTCTTTATTTTAATTCCCTGTGCCTGTACGCCATGTCGTCACTCGGCCCGCCTCCCTCCTTCCCCTAGGCCGTCAGATACTACGGTTGCGCCACAGCTCGAGCCGAGAAGCGGTTCGCGCCTTTTCTTTGAATTCTGGGTTGAGATCCCAATGCCCGGATGATGCAAAACAGTGTCGCGGGCGGTTCTGGGTACATGTCGTCAGGCCCCTCCCCCCTCGTCACAGCAACGGCAGACAATAGATTCGTGCCTTTTTACCTGGGTTACCTGTGCAGACAACATACCACGGCAAGCATGGAGCCCGCTCAGCTCAGCTGAGCTCACCGTCACCATATGTCCTCTGGGTGCCGGCAGACGTGGGACTGCATTGCTACACAGCAGCAGCTGCTAACTGCCTTTTGGCGGTAGACGGTGTAGCATGAGTGATAGTCGTGGGGCTGGCAGCCGTAGGGCTGCATTGCACCAGCCCCTTGCCAGGAGATGGTATATTGTGACTGGTACCCATCATCGTCGTACTGGTGTGGCTGTCAATCATGGCCACCTGGGCAGACATGCTACTGTTTTGATGATGACGGTTACCAGTCATAATATACTATTTTCTGCCAATTGCCCAGTATTGTCTGCTAAGCACCCAGAAGAGGCCGAGGGCGATGCTGGGTGCTGGCGGACGTGGGGCTGGCAGACGTGGGGCTGCATTGCTACACAGCAGCAGCCCCTTGCCTTTTGGCAGATGATGGTATTTTATGATTGGTACCCATCGTCGTCGTATTGGTATGGCTGTCACTCATGCTGCAGCGTCGGCTGCCACCTTAAGATGTAAAAAATAGATTTGTTCTGTGTTCATTTGCTTCCCCTTCCTCCGTGAAATCAACGGCCTGCTAAGCCCAGGGTTTCCAGTTTAATCTTTGGGGGCACCATTCTGTGTGACAGTTGTTTGTGTTTCTCCCTGTTCCTGTACCTGTACGCCATGTCGTCACTTGGCCCTCCCTCCCGCCCTCCTTCTCCTGGTCCATCAGATACTACTTTCGCGCCTTTTTTCTGACCAGGCGCCATAGCTAGCACTGGGATCATGGAGCCCGCTCAGATCACCGCGGCAATTATGAGCACTATGAACACCACGCGCATTGTCCTGGAGTATATGCAGAGCCAGAACATGCCAAGGTGAAACCCGGACCAGGCGAGGAGGCGATTGCAGCACGGCGACGAGAGTGATGAGGAAATTGACATGGCCATAGACCTCTCACAAGGCACAGGCCCCAGCAATGTGGAAATCATGGTGTTACTGGGGCAGGTTGAAACCGTGGAACGCCGATTCTGGGCCCGGGAAACAAGCACAGACTGGTGGGACCGCATCGTGCTGCAGGTATGGGACGATTCCCAGTGGCTGCGAAATTTTCGCATGCGTAAGGGCACTTTCATGGAACTTTGTGACTTGCTTTCCCCTGCCCTGAAACGCCAGGACACCAAGATGAGAGCAGCCCTCACAGTTGAGAAGCGAGTGGCGATAGCCCTGTGGAAGCTTGCAACGCCAGACAGCTACCGGTCAGTCGGGAATCAATTTGGAGTGGGCAAATCTACTGTGGGGGCTGCTGTGATCCAATTTGCCAGGGCAATGAAAGACCTGGTGATAGCAAGGGTAGTGACTCTGGGCAACGTGCAGTCAATAGTGGATGGTTTTGCTGAAATGGGATTCCCAAACTGTGGCGGGGCCATAGACGGAACCCATATCCCTATCTTGTCACCGGAGCACCAAGCCACCGACTACGTAAACCGCAAGGGGTACTTTTCAATGCTGCTGCAAGCCCTGGTGGATCACAAGGGACGTTTCACCAACATCAACGTGGAATGGCCGGGAAAGGTACATGATGCTCGCGTCTTCAGGAACTCTGCTCTGTTTCGAAAGCTGGAGGAAGGGACTTTCTTCCCGGACCAGAAAGTGACCATTGGGGATGTTGAAATGCCTATCGTGATCCTTGGGGACCCAGCCTACCCCTTAATGCCATGGCTCATGAAGCCGTACACAGGCAGCCTGGACAGGAGTCAGGACCTGTTCAACTACAGGCTGAGCAAGTGCCGAATGGTGGTGGAATGTGCATTTGGACGTTTAAAAGCGCGCTGGCGCAGCTTACTGACTCGCTCAGACCTCAGCGAAAAGAATATCCCCATTGTTATTGCTACTTGCTGTGCGCTCCACAATATCTGTGAGAGTAAGGGGGAGACCTTTATGGCGTGGTGGGAGGTTGAGGCAACTCGCCTGGCCGCTGATTACGCGCAGCCAGACACCAGGGCGGTTAGAGGAGCACAGCAGGGCGCGGTGCGCATCAGAGAAACTTTGAAAACGAGTTTTGTGACTGGCCAGGCTACTGTGTGAAACTTCTGTTTGTTTCTCCTTGATGAACCCTCCAACCCCCCCCCCCGATCCGGTTCACTCTACTTCCCTGTAAACCAACCACCCCACCCCACCCTCCCCTCCCCTCCCGCTTGCAGAGGCAATAAAGTCATTGTTTTTTCACATTCATGCATTCTTTATTAGTTCCTTACAGAGGTAGGGGGATAATTGCCAAGGTAGCTGGGATGGGTGGGGGAGGAGGGATGGAAAAGGACATACTGCATTTTAAAACTTTAACTCTTATTGAAGCCCAGCCTTCTGATGCTTGGGCGATCATCTGGGGTGGAGTGACTGGGTGGACGGAGGCCCCCCCACCGTGTTCTTGGGCGTCTGGGTGAGGAGGCTATGGAACTTGGGGAGGAGGGCTGTTGGTTACACAGGGGCTGTAGCGGCGGTCTCTGCTCCTGCTGCCTTTCCTGCAACTCAACCATACGCTCGAGCATATCACTTTGATGCTCCAGCAGACGGAGCATTGCCTCTTGCCGTCTGTCTGCAAGCTGACGCCACCTATCGTCTTCAGCCCGCCACCTCTCCTCTCGTTCATGTTGGGCTTTTCTCATCTCCGACATTGACTGCCTCCACGCATTCTGCTGTGCTCTATCAGCGTGGGAGGACATCTGCAGCTCCGTGAACATCTCGTCCTCGTCTTACGTTTTCTCTTTCTAATGTTCACGAGCCTCTGCGAAGGAGAAACATTTGCAGCTGGTGGAGGAGAAGGGAGAATTGGGTTGTCCATTTAAAATGGGGTTTCAATGTAAAAGGAGGGGGCTGCGGTTTCCGGTTAACATGCGCACAAACACAAGTAAACCACCCCCCCCACACACACACACGATTCTCTGGGATGATCACTTCACCCCTCCCCCCCACCGCGTGGTTAACAGCGGGAACATTTCTGGTCAGACTAGCAGGAACGGGCGCCTCTGAATGTCCCCCTTAATAAAATCACCCCATTTCAACCAGGAGAGCTTTCTGGAGATGTCCTGGAGGATTTCCGCTCCATCCCCATACATGTTAACAGACTTGCTTGCTTTTTTTTTTTTGTAATGTTTACAAATATTTACAAAGTTACACTCACCAGAGGTCTCCTGTGCCCTGAGGGTCTTGGGTGAGTCGGGGGTTACTGGTTCCAGGTCCAGGGTCACAAACATATCCTGGCTGTTGGGGAAACCGGTTTCTCCGCTTCCTTGCTGCTGTGAGCTACCTACAGTACCTCCATCGTCATCTTCCTCGTTCCCCGAACCGTCTTCCCTGTGTGTTTCTCCAGTGAGAGAGTCATAGCACACGGTTCGGGTAGTGGTGGCTGCACCCCTAGAATGGCATGCAGCTCCGCGTAGTAGCGGCAAGTTTGCGGCTCTGCCCCGGACCTTCGTTTGCTTCTCTGGCTTTGTGGTAGGCTTGCCGTAGCTCCTTAATTTTCACGCGGCACTGCTGTGTGTCCCTGTTATGGCCTCGGTCCTTCATGCCTTGGAGATCTTTTCTAATACTTTTCCATTTCTTTTACTGCTACGGAGTTCAGCTATCACTGCTTCATCTCCCATATGGCGAGCAGATCTCGTACCTCCTGTTCGGTCCATGCTGGAGCTCTTTTGCGATCCTGGGAGGACTCCATGACGGTTACCTGTGCTGATGAGCTCTGCGTGGTCACCTGTGCTCTCCACGCTGGGCAAACAGGAATGAAATTCAAACCTTCGCGGGTCTTTTCCTGTCTACCTGGTCAGTGCATCTGAGTTGAGAGCGCTGTCCAGAGCGGTCACAATGAAGCACTGTGGGATAGCTCCCGGAGGCCAATAACATCGAATTCCGTCCACACTACCCCAATTCCGACCCGCAAAGGCCGTTTTATCGCTAATCCCCTCGTCGAGGTGGTGTAAAGAAACCGGTTTAAAGGGCCCTTTAAGTCGAAAGAAAGGGCCTCGTTGTGTGGACGTGTCCAGGCTTAATTCGGTTTAACGCTGCTAAAGTCGACCTAAACCTGTAGTGTAGACCAGGCCTTAGTTATAAGGGCACAACAAATGTAGTTTGATAAAGAAATAGAGAAGGGGTTGTATTCCTTTACTGAATCATCATACTTGAACTTAATTGTAGTAAAGACGCTGGCACTTAAAGACACATAACATGAAATCTGGTGAAGCTTTATTGGAAACCTTTCTTCTCGCATAAATCAGTCAAATGGGTGATATTTTTGCTGTCATGTGAGGTTTAGAGCACAAAGAAAATAAAGTTAATCCAGGAAATTCATCACAATTCCTCTGGTTCTATCCTTCACCTTCTGAATGCTCTGTAAAATAGTGACTGATTGGTCTAATTCCTTGAAATTACCGATTGAACCTAATTTCTTGAAGAGCTAACTGAGCAGAGTCTGAGGGAGGCACATCACATGGCATTGCTAGGACTACTTTTTGTTTTAAAGGTGATGCGTTAGGAACATTTTCAATGTAATAAATCAGTTTTGAAAATTTATTCACAATATGCCACTCATGGCAGACTGCCCTAAACTTACCTTGATTATTTGAAAATAAATACCCTATAATTATCTTTTGATGGATTCTTTTGTGGGTTTTAGCCAGTCTGCGGTGTCTAAGTGGCTTGGGCTGCTGAAGCTATGTGTTTTTCTTAGTTTTTAACACAGGGAAATGTTAATCCAAAATAAATAATTTCCCCCTAAAATTTCCTTCAGAAATATCTGTGTTCCTTTCCCTATTTCTCACTGAATTATGTAAAAAGAACAGGAGTACTTGTGGCACCTTAGAGACTAACAAATTTATTAGAGCATAAGCTTTTGTGGACTACAGCCCACTTCTTCGGATGCATATAGAGTGGAATAAATATTAAGGAGTTATATATACACACATACAGAGAGCATAAACAGGTGGGAGTTGTCTTACCAACTCTGAGAGGCAATTAAGTTAGAGGGGAAAAAAAACTTTTGAAGTGATAATCAAGATAGCCCAGTACAGACAGTTTGATAAGAAGTGTGAGAATACTTACAAGGGGAGATAGATTCAATGTTTGTAATGGCTCAGCCATTCCAGTCCTATTCAATCCTGAGTTGATTGTGTCTAGTTTGCATATCAATTCCAGCTCAGCAGTTCTCTGTTGGAGTTTGTTTTTGAAGTTTTTCTGTTGTAAGATAGCCACCCGCAGGTCTGACATTGAATGACCAGACAGGTTAAAGTGTTCTCCAGTGGTTTTTGAGTATTATGATTCCTGATGTCAGATTTGTGTCCATTAATTCTTTTGCGTAGAGACTGTCCGGTTTGGCCAATGTACATGGCAGAGGGGCATTGCTGGCACATGATGGCATATATCACATTGGTAGATGTGCACGTGAACGAGCCCCTGATGGTATGGCTGATGTGATTAGGTCCTATGATGATGTCACTTGAATAGATATGTGGACAGAGTTGGCATCGGGCTTTGTTACAAGGATAGGTTCCTGGTCAGTGGTTTGTTCAGTGATGTGTGGTTGCTGGTGAGTATTTGCTTTAGGTTGGGGGTTGTCTGTAAGCAAGGACAGGTCTGTCTCCAAGATCTGTGAGAGTAAAGGATCATCTTTCAGGATAGGTTGTAGATCTCTGATGATGCGCTGGAGAGGTTTTAGTTGGGGACTGAAGGTGACAGCTAGTGGTGTTCTGTTATTTTCTTTGTCGGGCCTGTCTTGTAGGAGGTGACTTCTGGGTACTCATCTGGCTCTGTCAATCTGTTTTTTCACTTCAGCAGGTGGGTATTGTAGTTTTAAGAATTCTGATAGAGATCTTGTAGGTGCTTGTCTCTATCTGAGGGATTGGAGCAAATGCGGTTATATCTTAGAGCTTGGCTGTAGACAATGGATCGTGTGGTGTCCTGGGTAGAAGCTGGAGCATGTAGGTAAGTGTAGCGGTCAGTAGGTTTCCAGTATAGGGTGGTATTTATGTGACCATCGCTTATTAGCACAGTAGTGTCCAGAACTGGACCGCTTGTTGGATTGGTCTAGGCTGAGGTGATGGTGGGATGGAAATTATTGAAATCATGGTGAAATTCCTCAAGGGCTTCTTTTCCATGGGTCCAGATGATGAAGATGTCATCAATTTAGTGCAAGTAGAGACTGGATTTCTACATAGATTGCTTCCGTCAATGTGCAAAGGCTGAAATTGTGGAAAAGCACATCACTTGCCACATAACTCAGCCTTGCTGAACACAACGCCATCTACAGCCTCAGAAACAACCCTGACATCATAATCAAAAAGGCTGACAAAGGAGGTGCTGTCGTCATCATGAATAAATTGGAATATGACCAAGAGGCTGCTAGACAGCTCTCTAACACCACATTCTACAGGCCATTATCCTCTGATCCCACTGAGGATTACCTAAAGAAACTACACCATCTGCTAAAAAAACTCCCTGACAAAGCACAGGAACAAATCTGTACGGACACATGCCTAGAACCCCAACCAGGGGTATTCTTTTTGCTACCCAAGATCCATAAACCTGGAAATCCTGGACGCCCCATCATCTCAGGCATTGGCACCCTAACATCAGGCTTGTCTGGTTATGTGGACTCTCTCCTCAGACCCTACGTTACCAGCACTCCCAGCTATCTTCGAGACACCACTGACTTCCTGAGGAAACTACAATCCATCGGTGATCTTCCAGAAAACACCATCCTGGCCACTATGGATGTAGAAGACCTCTACACCAATATTCCACACAAAGATGGACTACAAGCTATCAGGAACAGTATCCCCGAAATGTCACAGCTAACCTGGTGGCTGAACTTTGTGACTTTGTCCTCACCCACAACTATTTCACATTTGGGGACAATATATACCTTCAAGTCAGCGGCACTGCTATGGGTACCCGCATGGCCCCACAATCTGCCAACATTTTTATGGCTGACTTAGAACAACGCTTCCTTAGCTCTCGTCCCCTAACGCTTCTACTCTACTTGCGCTTCAGTGTGTGCTTAAGTGTTTCACTGAATCGGGCTCTAAAACAGAAGCAGTAGCTGCTTCACAAGGAGCAAGAAACCCCCTAGTGGCTGATGACAGACTAACCTGCCCCCAGGGAAAGTTTCCTCCTGACCCCCATCAGTTAGCAATTGGCTTGTGCCCTGAAGCAGGAGGGGGTTTCTCTGCCCTCTAGAATGCTTGCATTTTTTGAGAGCTGTGATAAGTCTGGAGATTCACATTCCCATATCACTGCCTGAGCCTTTATGAATTCTTTGTCCATTTGGGTTTTTTTCTTTGCTTGTCTGTTTTGTTTTAACCCTACCCAGTATAAATTTGTATGTTCTCATTGTCAATCTAAATATCTTTTGTTTTACTCCTGGTCTTTATTTCCTGAACAGAACAACTCCAGGGCAGGTCTTTCCCCAGCAACCTTTCTGGTGGAAACTGATGCAAAGAAGCCAGTCAGTCTCTCAGCATTGTCCCTATCCTCCCCAATTGCTCCCTTTCCCTGCTGCTGATCCAGGGGACCCAGCGATTCTCTCACAGGCTTCCTGATTCTGCTGGACTGAAATAATTCCCTGGTATTTGTTTTATATCTCTGGCTGTTCACTCTTCTAATTCCCATCATGCACTTCACCCGATGTACTGCATGCTCCTTTCTGCTGGCTTCACAGGGTTAATATTTTCCATTTGCAGAGGGATCCCTGTTTGGCTCTAACAACCTCCTGCACCTGGCCAGGTGGGGTTACTGTATTTCTCCCCTTACTGCTTCCTTTGTTGCTCAGGGGGTGCAGGTGTCTGGCTGCTGATGTAGCTTCCAGGCTGAGTCTAAGGATTGTAACTTCCCTGCTTTAAGGTCTTTTTGACTCGCTTCTCTTCTGCAAGGTAATGTGATATTGACTCATTTCTCTTTATTTTATTTTTAGACAAACTCCAGGCTGAGCTCAGTAAGTTCTATTCCCCCCTGTATCAACTGTGTGACATTGTCTCCTGCTCAGCGTGTCGGTGTTCAGGGACGTTCTCACCCCTCTGTCTGTGTTTGGTTGCAGGGTGGAGAAGCGCCCAGATCTATGCAGGTACTGTACATACCACTGATGTTTTATCCATGATGAGACCCACCTCTGCCTGGGAGCTCTCTGCTCCTTTCCCTGCACAAAGCATTTTCCTATGACATTCAATAGGCTGGAAACAGCAATATCACTGGGATGGATGGAAAGGGGCAGGCAACACCCAGGTTTATTGCAGAGCAGGGACCTGCCCCCTTTGGGAAAGGGCTGATTGATGAGGGAATATTGCCCCCTGGTGTCACCTTTGCAGCGGGTAACTGTGCTCTGCAGGATGGACATTCTTATCTGGCCATCATTTGCATTGAACTGCTCAGCTCCCTTCCCAGCAGCAGGGTTTCTATGCTCAGACCGGGCTTTAGCCCACAATTTCCTTCTAGCGTAACAGGCCCAGACAGGAGCTGTTCAGTGTCTGGATTTGCGGGGAGGGAGGCCCTGTCCCCACTGCAAGGGCAGACATGTTTTATAACCAGCTTGTGACACTCCCCTGATGCAGTTACAACAAATTGTGCCCACGCAGCATCTTTTCTGCCTCACAGCCGTGGCTGAGCTGTGTGTGTGTTTGTACCCAGCATGCAGCCTGACTGTGTGTGCCCTGGTGCATGCTGGGAGAGTCTGGGCAGCTCCAGCAGGGATCAGAGAGCCCAGGGGCCATGCACACACATTGCAGCACCACTGGCCCAGGGGTCCATGCACTCCAGGGTATCATCCCACACAGAGCTGGGAGGGAGGGGGGCACCCAGAGCAGTTACACAAACACCGTTGGGGGTCCTGTTAGGGTCGCCATCTCTGGGGTGCAACAAAACAGGAAATCTGCATGCTTCATATACACCACCTGTTGCACCCGGACACTGTCTCCCCATCCGAATCCCAGGAGAGGGCCCCAGACACCACAGGCTCCTGATCCTGGGCTGCCCCAAGTACCAACCTCACCAAGCAGGACACGGCACCAGATCTACCCCGCTGCCCCCAGCGGTGACCCCCACAGCTGGTACCTGCACAGTGGTGACTGGGCCCTGCTGGCCCTGAGCTCCCGATCTCACTCACTGCTCCAAGCTGCCCCGTCTGTGCAGCTCCCAGGCACTCTGGACCCAGAGCTCCCTCTACATAGTCATCACCACCCCGCAGCTCCCCCGCTACAGCCAATATGACACCTGGGACTTGTAATGTCCTGGGCAGTTTCACAGATTTCCCAGGAGAGTGACATGGACAAAGGGACAATCCTGGGAAAACCTGGACAGGTTGGGTTGCCAACTTTCTAATCTCACAAAACTGAACACCTGCCCTGCCCCTGCCCTGAGGCCCTGCCCTTCCCCTTCTCCAAGGCCCACTCCATCCTCCCTTCCTCTCTCACTCGCTCTCTCCCACCTTCAGTCACTTTCACTGGGCTGGGGCAGGAGTTTGAGGTGCGGGGGGGGTGAGGGCTCCGGCTGGGGCCGAGGGGTTCAAAGTGCTGGAGGGTGTGCGGGCTCTGCCTGGGGGTGTGGGCTCTGGAGTGAGGCTGGGGATGAGGGACTTGGGGTGAAGGAGGGGGCTCCGGGCTGGGGTAGGGGGTTGGGGTGTGGGGGGAGTGCATGAGGGGGGTGCAGGGTCCTGACAGCACTTACTATGGCTCCCAGGAAGCAGCTGCCAGGTCCCTGCTGCCCCCAGGTGCATGGGTGGCCAGGGAGGCTCTGCCTGCTGCCCTCACGTCTGCAGACGCTGCCCCTGCAGCTCCCCTTGGTCATGATTCCTGGCCAATGGGAGCTGCGGAACTGGCACTCGGGGCGGGAGCAGTGCGCGGAGCCTCCCTAGCTGCCCATGTGCCTAGGGGCCACAAGGACCTGGTGGCCGCTTCCAGGAGCCGCACGGAGCTAGGGCAGGCAGGGAGCCTGCCTCAGCCCTGGATCCCTGCTGCGCCGCCAACCAGACTTCTAACATCCCAGTCGGTGATGCAAACTGGAGCTGCCAGGGTCCCTTTTCAACTGGGCGTTCCCATTGAAAACTGGACACCTGGCAACCCTATGGACAGGTGCCAACCCTAGGTCCTGTCCACACGGCCCAGTAACACCCTGCTCAGCTGGGTACAGGGAGCCACATGCCAGCCCAGGCCCCTGGCAGGGACATTGAGCTGCCAGCTGCCATGGTCACTAACATGTTAACTCTGTCATGTGCCACACACCAGGCTTAGAGCCCCTGGGCCCAGCCCCAGGAACAGCTGTAACCTAGAATTATAGCAATGTAGGGCTGGAAGGGACCTCGAGAGGTCACCTAGTCCAGCCCCCCACGCTGGGTCAGGGACTAGACTATCCCTGGCAGGGATTTGTCCAACCTGTTCTTACAAACCTCCAGTGACGGGGATCCCACAACCTCCCTTGGAGCCGGCTCCAGAGCGTCACTGCCCTGAGAGTTAGAAAGTGTTTCCTCATCTCCAGCCTCAGTCTCCCTTGCTGCAGATTGTGCCCATTGCTCCTTGGACAGGCCCTCGCCCTGCCCGCTGTGGGCACTGGGGATGTCACCAAGTATGAGCATCGCTGTTATCACACTGAATGGCTGGCGGCACTGGGCTGGCTCAGGGGTGCAGTGAGGGGAGCTGGGGCCTTTCACTCCCCAGTCACCAATCTCAGCCCAGACTCAGAGTCCGGTTCCCAGCGGACAGGAGCTCACATCGTAACTCACTTTAAGGGCAGCCTCACTGGCCACCTCCGCAGGGAGGCCAAGGCCTGAATGGGCCTCAGGGATAATTCCTCCCTAGGGAGAGGCTCCAGCAGGAGTCAGGGCTGAGCCATGTTGGCAGGATGGGGGGCTCACACAGCCACTGTGATGTCCTTGTACCCTCGATACACAGAGCTCCAGCAGCTGGGGTGTAAACCCCACTCGTACCCCCAGCACTGAACTCACTGACACTGCCCCAAGGCCCTTCTGCTCCCTGGGGTTGAGGGAGTGAGTAAAGGGCACTGGAAGAAGGGGGAAGGGGGCCATGGCCCCATCACTTTTACTAATGGGAGGGCAGTGCCAAAGAGGGAGCCCTGCAAGCCTGAATCTGTCCACCCCGTTCCAAGACTCGCTGCTGTGGGCTGTGCAGATGAACCCAAAGTGTCTCCAGAGTCTCGGTGTGAAAGTTCCCAGCGTGTCTGACCCAGGGCTGGTTAATGAGAGCGAGGGGGGTGGATGGCGCAGGTGTTAAATGGAGACACTTGAGCCCCTGGGGCTCTGAGATGGTCTCTGTGACCATTATCCACCATGGGACAATCGCTCTGGGCAGAGAGTTCAGGCTGGAGCCGAGTCTCCATTTTCAGCCTGATTTGTGGGGGTGAGATCAGGGCCTCAGGGGGCATTTGTCTGCCAAGAGCAAATTAAACAGCAGCTCTGGAGTGTTTCATAGCTGATGTCCTGAACCTGCCCTGCCCATACCTGTGCATTTCTGGGGGTGTTGACAGTCACTCACTGCAGGTCACTGGGATTTGGGCTCCTAAGTTGCTCAGACAGGTTTGCAGTGGAGCTGGGTGAAATGTTTTGGACAAATAGTTTATTTGCTGCAAAATTATATTTCGAGTCAACAGAAACTATTCGCATTTGCTGTCAAGTTTCAATGAACAGAAAAAGGCGCTGCTTCTTCCCTTCTAGCCTTTAGCCCAGTGGCTGGGCCCTCACTTGGGAACCCCAGGTTCAATCCCCCCCGGGTGATGTCATGAGGGCTCAAACCGCCGGGCTCTGGGTGTCTGATGACGTCCCCCTGTGTCTAAACACAGCCATGGGCACTGGGCCAGAGCGTGGGAGTGAGAATGACTCTGCAGCCCAGTGGGTCGGCTTCCACCTGGGAGCCCAGAGTCCAGCTCCCCTGCTCCAGTGACCCTGTAATTATTGATCCATAACCCCAGTGATGGGAGGGGTTACGGCCCCTGGCACACTAGTGTCTCAGGCCATGTCTGCCAGGGTTTCCTTGCACCGATGTAACTGCACTGGTGCAAACCCCTAGTACAGATGTGCTGTGTGGGTGTGAACTGGGCCTGGTCCCCGGTGCAGCTTCTCCCAGATGGAGGGGGCAGTAAGTGGGGAAATGCCCCCTTCTCTCCCCACTGCCCTGGCCTCATTAGAAACAGCCCATTAGTGTGCATTTATACCCCCTCAGAATCTTCCACTGTACTGCTCCCCCACAGTGAGTGCAATCCAGACAACTGCCCCTGTGGGGGTGGGGCTGGGCCGGGTGAGGGGAGGGGCTGGCTGTGGTGTTTGCCTGGCTGGAAGGTGGGGCCCGCCAGCATGGAGAGTCCCAGCAGCTCCCCCTGGGGCAGGGCTGCACCCCCAGTGTGTGTGGGGACAGCACCGACCTGCCCTGAGTGAGAAACCAACCACACGTGACACCAAAGCAAGAGAGATTCCCTGGGGCCAACCCCTCCCTCACCCCTCTCTGGCTCCTGCCCCTCCCTTACCCTTCCCTCACCCCTGTGAGGGACCCTGGACCCTGGGTCTATTCTGACCCCTCATCCACATCCCTCCCTTTCTTCTCCCCCGATTTCTGCTCTTCTGGGCCCCTGCCCCTCTGCCCCCACTTTGCCTCCCTGGCACATGCCCCTGCCCTCCACCCACCTCTGCCCTGCTGGAGCTCACCCCTTCCTTCTCCCCCTGCCCTCCTGGCACCTGCCCCCTCCCCCAAACATCCTCTTCACCCGGGAGCCCACCCATCACTTCACACCCCTGCTATGTCCTGGTATCCACTTGTCCCCTTTCCCTTATCTGCTGCCACGTCTCCCACCCCTCCCTTCACCCCCCTCTGCCCCCTGATGGCCACCCCACCCACCTCACCATCCTTTGCTGTCCTGGCTTCCGCCCTTCTTACTCCCCTCAGGCCTCCTAGCACCTGTCCCTCTCCCCACCCTCTCTGACCCCTGGCACCCACCTCTTCCCTCATTCCCCCGTGCCCACCCCTCCTCTAGCCCCACTCTGACCCCCTGGCACCTGCCTCTTCCCGATCCCTTCTCCTAACACCTCCTTCTACCCACCTGCCCTGCCTCTCACCCTTCTCTGCCCCCTGATACTTGTTCCTCCCCTCCTCTGCCCTCCCTGTGAGCCCTTCTGCTCAACCCCCTTAATCCCACTGGCACCTGCCCTTTCCCTTACCCGTCGCACCCTCCTGGTGCCTTCCCCTTCCTTTCTTCCCCCCAACACTTGACCCTCCCCTTGGCCCCTTCCTCCCTGGTGCCCACCCCTTCACCACCCTTTCCCCACTGACCCTGCTCTCCTCTTGCCCCTCTGCCACCATCACGCATGCCACCTTCTCTTTACTTCTCACCCCTGCTCCTCCCCTCGCCCTCTGGCTCCATGACACCTGCGCCCCTCACTACCTCTCCGTCCTCTGGTTCCAGCTCCTCCTCTGCCCCAAATCCCAGCTCTACCCTTGCCCCATCTGCCTCCCTGGTGCCTGCCATTTCCTTTGCCCCCTCTGCCTGCCTGGTGCAAGTCCCTTCCCTCACCCCCCCTTTGGGACCCCTGGTCTCAGCCCTTCCCCTCACCTCAGCACTGCCCCACCCCTCCCTTCATCCTCCCTCTACCCCCGTGGTGCCCACATCTCCCTTCACAACTCTCTGCCCCCCTAGGGCCTGCCCTTCTCCACACCCCTCTCTGCCCCCCTTCTGCTCACCTGTTCTCTCACCCCCGTTCTGCCCATTTGGCACGAGTGCTTGCCCATTTGCTCTCCCCACCATGGTTCCACCTGCCCCACTCCTCATCGTCTCACCCCCTGGTAGCCCACTCTACCCTTGATTTCCCCATGCCCCATTGGAGCTCCCACACTCCCTACACCCCCTCTGCCCCCCTGGTGCCTGCCTCTTCCCTTGTTTCCCTGTGCCCCCTGGAGTCCGTCCCCTTCTTCTCTCCTGGTGCCCACCCCTCCCCTCACACCCGGGACCTGCCCATCCCCCCCTCTGTCCACTGAGTGCCTGCTCCTCTTCCCCCCCATTGTCCTTGTGCCTGCCCCTCCCCTACTCCTGTCACCTCCCCCTCCCCTTTCCTCACCCAGCATCAACCTGTCCCCTCCCCGCCCCCACTGATACCTTCTCACCCTTCCCCCGCTCCTCCTGCCCTTTCCCCTCATTGTCTCCTCACAGGCAGATGGGCCCTGACTCCCCTCAGGCAACAACAACCCCCCCCCCCCCCCCCCGCCCCAGCGATTAACAGGGATGCAGGTTAATTTCCCTTTGATCTCAGTGACCAGCCCCTGCCCCCGGCCCTGACTCTGTGACTCTCTCCCCAGTGGACGTGACTCTGGATCCAGACACAGCAAATCCCTGGCTCATCCTGTCTGAGGATCGGAAAACATGTGAGACACGGAGACACACGCCAGGATCTGCCTGACAACCCTGAGAGATTTGATAAATATCCCATTGTCCTAGGCGCTGAGGGGTTCGCGGGCGGGAGGCGTTACTGGGAGGTGGAGGTGGGAGACAAGACAAGATGGACTTTGGGGGTTTGTAGGGAATCTGTGAGCAGGAAGGGGTGGGTCACATACACACCTGAGAATGGATACTGGGGCGTGTCACTGTGGGATGGGGAATACAAGGCCCTCACCTTCCCCTCGACCCCCCTCCCTGTGAGTGTGAGGCCCACCCGGGTGGGGATTTTCCTGGACTATGAGGCGGGCGAGGTCTCGTTTTACAATGTGACTGACAGGTCCCATCTCTTCACTTTCACTGGCACCTTCTCCGGGACGCTCCGCCCTTATTTCAGTCCTGGTTACTACGCTGGGGGTACAAACACGGCTCCCCTGATAATCTGCCTGATCCCAGCTCAGGCCGGAGGGAATCTCTGTCCCTGACAGTGACTCTGCGGCACAGACTGTCCCCTCCCAGCGCTGCTGATCTTCCCGCCCCCAGTGGGGGAGGCCAGTTACTGCAGCAACTGGACTTTTTGTGCTGACCGGACGCTGCCAGTTTCCCTGTTCAACTGGAGGTTCCAGTCAGAAACCAGACACCTGGGAACCCCCAGCCCTCACCTTTCCCGTCGCCTGCCCCAGGGGTAGCAGATGGTGGTGGATGGGGTCATTCATTCCTGTCAGAATTTTTTACCCCTGTGAAATCTCAGTGTAAAATATGAAAGAAAAAAGATTATTCTAATTTAGAAAATATTATTGTAACAAGGTGTAAATACAAGAATATTTTAATTTACATTTCAACAGTACTTCAAAACAAAGATCTAAATATATTTTTAGAAATGGAATTTTTTCCATTTATTTTTTTGATTCTTCCCTCAAATCTATATTGAAGTTTAACTTCTCTAAATAACGTCATTTGTATTTCAATTGTGAAATTTCAAGAAATCCAAAATATTTATCTCAACAATATAAACTATTAAATTGTCAGACTGGGTTGTTCAGTTACAATGTACATGTGTCATAAACATCACAACTACACACATGTGCAGCTGCTCTCTGTTCTCTCTCCCTCGCTCTTTATTATCTTGACTGGTTCCCTCTGGAAGGCAGGGCACATACACCCACCTCCTGCAGTACAACTGTGAAAATGAATAATAGAAAAAATGTTAGAATTAATTAAACAATATATTTGTTAACTCATACAAGATTATATAATAATCTTTTAATTTCTGTCAGCATTAATTCATGCGATTTTTAACTTTCTAGTTACATATAATTGGTAATCAAGATATGACCCTTCCTTTGTTTTTCTCACATCAATTAACAAAACACCTCCTGGGGTATCCTCATTTCTGTCCCCACCAACTGTGTCTGAGGAAGGGGGAGGACAGTGCTAATGTGGGTGCATCCTCCAGACTTTCCAGAGTCCAGCATCCTAGCTGTGGGGGGCAGGAGCAGCATGAGGGGATTTGCTCATCCCAGCTGTGGAGGGGCCCATCCAGACAGGCAGAGATATGACTGGGAACAGGAGGTCTCATGGGGAGTGTGAGATGTGTATTGAGAATTGGTCCTAGAGTCAGTATTTTCTGTGGCCAGTGCATATGAGCTGAAACAGCCCCACAGCCACCTCTGTGCCCAGCTCTGGGCCTCCTCCCTGTGCTGCCTGCAGGCTAAGTGAGGCACAGGCATCGGTAGCAGCCTGGTGTATTGCAGCCTCCAAGATTCCCCAATGGCAGCAGGCGGTGCTGCCCCCCACAATATGTCAGCTGCACTGCACAGCAGTTACATTCCTGCTGGGACTTCACTCCACCCTCCCCCAAGGAGGAGCTGCCCCCTGCTGGTGACAGGTCTCTGCAGGGCCAGGGCCCATAAGGGTATGTCTATACTACGAAATTAGGTCGAATTTATAGAAGCCGGTTTTATAGAAATCGGTTGTATACAGCCGATTGTGTGTGTCCCCACATAAAATGCTCTAAGTGCTCTAGTCGGCGGACCGCGTCCACAGTACCGAGGCTAGCGTTGACTTCCGGAGCATTGCACTATGGGTAGTTATCGCACAGTTCCCGCAGTCTCCGCCGCCCATTGGAATTCTGGGTTGAGATCCCAATGCTTGAATGATTCAAAACAGTGTCGAGGGGGGTTCTGGGTACATGTCGTCAGGCCCCTCCCCTCTCCATCAGAGCAACGGCAGACAATAGATTCGCGCCTTTTTACCTTGGTTACCTGTGCAGACATCATACCACGGCAAGCATGGAGTCCGCTCAGCTCAGCTCAGCTTAGCTCACCGTCACCATATATCATCTGGGTGCCGGCAGACGTGGTAATGCATTGCTACACAGCAGCAGCAAACTGCTTTTTGGTGGTAGACGGTGCAGCATGACTGATAGCCTTCATCGATGATCTGGGTGCTGGCAGCCGTAGGGCTGCATTGCACCAGCCCCTTGCCTTTTAGCAGTAGATGGTGTATTACGACTGGTAACCGTCGTCATCGTACAGCAGTGGCTGGAACTCCATATGTCCCCCAGTCATATTCTGCTGCCTTCACAATGATGATGATGGCTATCAGGTCGTAGTATGCCATTTTCTCTGCCAAACACCCAGAAGAGGCCGAGGGCGATCTGGGTGCTGGCAGATGTGGGGCTGACAGATGTGGGGCTGCATTGCTACACAGCAGCAGCCCCTTGCCTTTTGGTAGAAGATGGTATATTATGACTGGTATCCATCATCGTCATATTTCAGTGGTTGTCAATCATGGGCACCTGGACAGACATACTCAGTCCTAGCGAACTGTCTTGACAATGATGGATATCAGTCGTAGTATTCTATTTTCTGCCAAGCGCCCAGTATTTTCTGCCAAGCACCCAGAAGATGCCGAGGGCTTTCAGTCATGCTGCACTGTCGTCTGCCAGCTTAAGATGTAAAAAATAGATTTGTTCTGTATTCATTTGCTTCCCCCTTCCTCCGTGAAATCAACAGCCTACTAAACTGAGGGTTTTGAGTTCAATCTTTGGGGGGGGGGGCATTCTGTGTGACAGTTGTTTGTGTTTCTCCCTGATGCACAGCCACCTTTGTTGATTTTAATTCCCTCTACCTGTACGCCATGTCATCACTCGGCCCTCCCTCCCTCCCTCCCCTGGTCCGTCAGATACTAGTTTCGCACCTTTTTTCAGACCAGACGCCATAGCTAGCACTGGGATCATGGAGCCCGCTCAGATCACCGTGGCAATTATGAGCACTATGAACACCACGCGCATTGTCCTTGAGTATATGCAGAGCCAGGACATGCCAAAGCAAAACCAGGACCAGCCGAGGAGGCGATTGCAGCTCGGCGACAAGAGTGATGAGGAAATTGACATGGACATAGACCTCTCACAAGGCACAGGCCCCAGCAATGTGGAAATCATGGTGTTACTGGCGCAGGTTCATGCCGTGGAACGCCAATTCTGGGCCCGGGAAATAAGCACAGACTGGTGGGACTGCATCGTGCTGCAGGTGTGGGACGATTCCCAATGGCTGCGAAACTTTCGCATACGTAAGGGCACTTTCATGGAACTTTTGACTTGCTTTCCCCTGCCCTGAAGCACCAGAATACCAGGATGAGAGCAGCCCTCACAGTTGAGAAGCGAGTGGCGATAGCCCTGTGGAAGCTTGCAACGCCAGACAGCTACCGGTCAGTCAGGAATCAATTTGGAGTGGGCAAATCTACTGTGGGGGCTGCTGTGATCCAAGTTGCCAGGGCAATGAAAGACCTGGTGATATCAAGGGTAGTGACTCTGGGCAATGTGCAGGCAATAGTGGATGGTTTTGCTGAAATGGGATTCCCAAACTGTGGTGGGGCCATAGACGGAACACATATCCCTATCTTGTCACCGGAGCACCAAGCCACTGAGTACATAAACCGCAAGGGGTACTTTTCAATGCTGCTGCAAGCTCTGGTGGATCACAAGGGACGTTTCACCAACATCAACGTGGGATGGCCGGGAAAGGTACATGATGCTCGCGTCTTCAGGCACTCTGGTCTGTTTCGAAAGCTGGAGTCAGGGACTTTCTTCCCGGACTAGAAAATAACCGTTGGGGATGTTGAAATGCTATCGTGATCCTTGGGGACCCAGCCTACCCCTTAATGCCATGGCTCATGAAGCCGTACACAGGCAGCCTAGACAGTAGTCAGAACCTGTTCAACTACAGGCTGAGCAAGTGCCGAATGGTGGTGGAATGTGCATTTGGACATTTAAAAGCGTGCTGGCGCAGCTTACTGACTCGCTCAGACCTCAGTGAAAAGAATATCCCCATTGTTATTGCTGCTTGCTGTGCGCTCCACAATATCTGTGAGAGTAAGGGGGAGACATTTATGGCGGGGTGGGAGGTTGAGGCAAATCGCCTGGCCGCTGATTACGCGCAGCCAGACACCAGTGCGGTTAGAAGAGCACAGCAGGGCGCGGTGCGCATCAGAGAAGCTTTGAAAACGAGTTTTGTGACTAGCCAGACTACGGTGTGAAACTTCTGTTTGTTTCTCCTTGATGAACCCTTCCACCCCCCCCCCACCCGGTCCACTCTACTTCCCTGTAAACCAACCACCCCACCCTCCCCTCCCCCCTTCGAGCACTGCTTGCAGAGGCAATAAAGTCATTGTTACTTCACATTCATGCATTCTTTATTAATTCATCACACAACTAGGGGGATAATTGCCAAGGTAGCCCAGGATGGGTGGGGGAGGAGGGAAGGAAAAGGACACACTGCAGTTTAAAACTTTAACTCTTATTGAAGGCTAGCCTTCTGATGCTCGGGCAATCATCTGGGGTGGAGTGACTGGGTGGCCGTAGGCCCTCCCCCACCGTGTTCTTGGGCGTCTTGGTGAGGAGGCTATGGAACTTGGGGAGGAGGGTTGTTGGGTACACAGGGGCTGTAGCGGCAGTCTCTGCTCCTGCTGCCTTTCCTGCAGCTCAACCATACGCTGGAGCATATCAGTTTGATGCTCCAGCAGCCGGAGCATCGACTCTTGCCTTCTGTCTGCAAGCTGACGCCACCTATCATCTTCAGCCCGCCACTTGCTCTTTTCATCCCGCGATTCAGCCCGCCACCTCTCCTCTCGTTCATACTGTGCTTTTCTGTAGTCCAACATTGACTGCCTCCATGCATTCTGCTGTGCTCTGTCAGCGTGGGAGGACATCTGGAGCTCTGTTAACATATCATCCCACATCCTCCGTTTTCTCCTTCTAATGTTCACTAGCCTCTGTGAAGGAGAAACATTTGCAGCTGGTGGAGGAGAAGGGAGAGGTGGTTAAAAAAGACACATTTTAGAGAAAATTGGGTACACTCTTTCACGTTAAATTTTGCTGTTCACATTACACAGCACATGTGCTTTCGTTACAGGTCGCATTTTTCCTCTTATATTGAGGGCCTGCCGGTTTGGTGTGAGAGATCACTCACGCAGTGCCAGGCAACAGATTTCGGCTTGCAGGCAGCCATGGTAAGACACAGTCTTTTGGCTTTTTTAACCTTCTTAACATGTGGGAATGGTTTCAAACAGTAGGTAGCGCTCTCATTTCCTATACCAAGCACCCGTTGGGTTGGCCATTTAAAATGGGTTTGCAATGTAAAAGGAGGGGCTGCGGTTTCCGGGTTAACATGCAGCACAAACCCAACTAACTCCCCTCCCCCCCCACACCGAATTCTCTGGGATGATCACTTCACCCCTCCCGCCACTAACAGCGGCTAACAGCGGGGAATATTTCTGTTCAGCAGAGCAGGAAGGCGCACCTCTGAATGTCCCCTTAATAAAATCACCCCATTTCAACCAGGTGACCGTGAATGATATCACTTTCCTGAGGATAACAAAGAGAGATAAGGAATGGATGTTGTCTGCATGCCAGCAAACACTGGGACCATACGCTGCCATGCTTTGTTATGCAATGATTCCAGACTACGTGCTACTGGCCTGGCGTGGTAAAGTGTCCTACCATGGCGGATGGGATAAGGCAGCCGTCCCCAGAAACCTTTTGCAAAGGCTTTTGGAGTACATGAAAGAGAGCTTTCTGGAGATGTCCCTGGAGGATTTCCGCTCCATCCCCATACACGTTAACAGACTTTTCCAGTAGCTGTACTGGCCGCGATTGCCAGGGCAAATTAATCATTAATCATTAAACACGCTTGCTTTTAAACCATGTGTAATATTTAGAAAGGTACACTCACCAGAGGTCCCTTGTGTGCCCTCAGGGTCTGGGAGCACGCCTTGGGTGTGTTCGGGGGTTACTGGTTCCAGGTCCAGGATGACAAACATATCCTGGCTGTTGGGGAAACCGGTTTCTCCGCTTCCTTGCTGCTGTGAGCTATCTACATTATATCCATCCTCATCTTCCTCATACCCCGAACCCGCTTCCCTGTGTGTTTCTCCAGTGAGGAAGTCATAGCACACGGTTGGGGTAGTGGTGGCTTTACACCCTAGAATGGCATGCAGCTCCGCGTAGAAGCGGCATGTTTGCGGCTCTGCCCCATACCTTCCGTTTGCTTCTCTGGCTTTGTGGTAGGCTTGCCGTAGCTCCTTAATTTTCATGTGGCACTGCTGTGCGTCCCTGTTATGGCCTCTGTCCTTCATGAACTTGGAGACCTTTTCTAATATTTTGCCATTTCGTTTACTGCTATGGAGTTCAGCTAGCACTGATTCATCTCCCCATATGGCGAGCAGATCCCGTACCTCCCATTCGGTCCATGATGGAGCTCTTTTGCGCTCCTGGGACTCCATCACGGTTACCTGTGCTGATGAGCTCTGCGTGGTCACCTGTGCTCTCCACGCTGAGCAAACAGGAAATGAAATTCAAACATTCGCGGGTCTTTTCCTGTCTACCTGGTCAGTGCATCTGAGTTGAGAGTGCTGTCCAGAGCGGTCACAATGAAGCACTGTGGGATAGCTCCCGGAGGCCAATAAAGTCAAATTCTGTCCACACTACCCCAATTCCGACACGCAAAGGCCGATTTTAGGGCTAATCCCCTCGTCGGAGGTGGAGTAAAGAAACCGGTTTAAAGGGCCCTTTAAGTCGAAAGAAAGGGCTTCGTCGTTTGAACGTGTCCAGGCTTAATTCGATTTAACGCTGCTAAAGTCGACCTAAATTCGTAGTGTAGACCAGGCCTAAGCAAGAGCCCCGGTGAGTCACACTGGACACCTCCCTGTTCCTCTCCCAGGTGCCCTGGCTGCTGCAGCCCCCCACCCCCGCTCCATCTCTAGGAAGCACTCACCTGCCCAGTCTGCCTTGATTTTGAACTGTGGGCAGAATTTCTGCTGAGTCTGCATCAGTCGCAGCTGGGAGGTGTTAGAGGGAGACTTTCATCAACAGGTGTAAATATCGTCCACCGTCACAGCAGGGTGTGTGGAGGCCTCCTGCAAAATCCCTGCCCTGTTCACCAGAACCAAACTGGCTAGGGCAGGGGCTTCCCCATGAGGAGTTATTGTCCCTCCCATTGCTGTAGGTGGCTTCTCAATAGACCACAGAGGGGATTAAAGGTGCAGTTACCCCCAACTCTCTCATCAAGGGCCCCCATTTGCCCACCCCACCCAGAGCCAGGAGACCCTAGTGTCTCCCATTTCCTGCTTCCAGATTTCTGACACAATCAGGGCAGTTCTGCCCGCTGATGCCTAGAACATTCACTGAAATGTTGGAACTGATCAGCTGCAACATTGAGACATGATTTTGTTCCAGACAGAGCGGTGAAATGGAATGAGTTGAATGCAAGGCCTCTGTACCTCAAAGCAGCACCCTGGAACCTCCGTATTCACTGTTAGATAATTGTGATATGTTTTGTACAAAGCATGCCTTGTGAGGTATCATTTTAAAAGTCTGTTGGACTGTGTGTGTTATTCTATGTGAAGTTATGAATTATTGGCTATATGTGTTACTAAAATATGTTGTTGGGTTGGGAACACCACAACTAGCCTTTCAGGTACAACAATGGAGTAGCCAGACAATGGTTAATGGCTCATCAACACCCATTAAGGAAAGAATCCACTATCCAGAGACAGTGTACAATGGAGACTGATTGACCAATGGGGACTGACTGACCCCCATGTCACAGCAAAAGATCTTTCCACCAAGCTGGAAGAAACTATAACAGAAGGGGGTCCCAGGCTGGAAAAGAGTCCCAGCCTCTGTATTGAGGAACTAGACCATCTGTCAGGGTGAGACAGTGCTTGATTCAAATCCTGTTTAGTTTGTAGAACTTAGCCTGTGAATTTATTTTCATTTCTTATGTAACCAGCTTTGATCTCTACATTTGCTATGAATAACCACTTAAAATCGATCTTTCTGTAGTCAATAAATCTGTTTGATCTTTAATCTAAAAGTGTGTGTTTTGGTTGAAGTGCTTGGGAAAATCTCAGCTCAGTTTACAAGGGCTAGTGCATGTCCTCTCCACATCAAGGGAGGGGGCGGACTGGGTAATGAACTTACATTGGCCAGGCTTCTGAGACAGTGCAGGACAATACAGTTCTGGGGTGCAAGGCTGAGGAGCTGGGGGGAATTGGCTGGAGCCTCCATATTGATGGTTCATGAGTGTCTGGGAGATCATTCGTGTAACTCAGTTGGGTGTGTCCCTGCCTGTGGATGTCTGTGTAAGTGCAGCACCTGCCAGAGGTTTGTGGCTTGACGTCAGTATCACAGCGTGAGAGGGATGACCCAGGTTGGTGGGAAAGGGGGCTCAGTGATCCCACAGTCCAGGTTGCATCCCGGGGACCCCGTCACAGCCTCCCAAACTCGGCCAAATATGGAGGAAGGGCTGAACACACCAAAGAGTCAAATTCCTAAGTCCCTATTTTAGGCACTAAATCCTGGTTTTGGCACCACCGTGATGCTCAAAGCCTCTGTCAAACCTGTAGGTGCCTAAATTCACTTGGCCCCTACATTTTTTAAAGTAAAAGTTCCCTTTGCAGCTATGCTTGAATCGCTAGGCACGTGCAATGCTGCCTTCCCGTGGGCATCTGGAGACCTATCTCCTGCCTAACTCCCAGAGCGATGCACAAACCAGTGGAAGATAAGCTAACAAACTTCTATGGGTCTGGCTGCACCGCAACAAAAGACCCGAAGCAGCGAGTCTCAAAGCTTGAGTCTACAGACTTGGGCTTGTGCTACGGCACTAAAAATAGCCCTGTCATATTTTTCACTCAGGTTGGAGCTTGGGCTGTGAGACAAACTCCCTGGCTGGGTTTCAGCACCCAAATGTGAACATCTACAGAGCTATCTGAGTGCCACAGTGTGAGCCCATGTGAGCCTGAGTCTGTAGAGCTGGGCTCTGAGACTCGCTGCCGTGGGCGGGTTTGTTTTTGTTTTATTTATTTATTTATTTATGTTGCAGTGCAGACATACCCTAAATCATATGCAGGGCCTGAGCTTATAGGCATGATCAGAGGCTGCCTCCTGGATTGGGTCCCATTCAAAATCCAGAAAGAGGAGCCTAGTGGTTAGAGCCCTCAGCTGGATGTGGGAGACCCAAGTTCCAGCCCCCCCTTTCTAGAAGATGGGAAGAAAGGATTTGAAGAGGGGTCTCTGATACCTCTCAGAAAGTGAGATTCTGATGTGGGGCTCCCTCAGTCTCCCCTCCTGAAGCTGTTCCTCTGTGGATCAATACTGTCAGGGGGGTTGGAGCAGCGGGACTGGACCCAGGGTCTCCCACCTGGTTGCAGCATCATTTTCTCCCACTCTCTCTCCTGGGCACTGGCCCTTTAACTGACAGGGAGAGGGATGGATCTAGACGGTTCAGTGGGAGCTGGGAGGGGACAGCACCTGAGATGGGCAAATTGGGGCTGGGCAGTTTATTAATATTTGGTATTTGGGGGTAAATGGGGCACAGTCTGCAGAGGATTTTCTATCAATTGTTAATGAGTTTAACCCAATCAGTTGGGATCTGGCCAACTGTCCCGATAGGAGCCGGGCGGTGCCGCTCCCCCACGTTCTATTCTATTCAGTCCTTATAGCCCCTCAGCCCCGCAGGGTCCCAGCACCGTCTAGCCGGGCACCAGCCACACGACTCGCATTCATCCCCTGGGATTCTCCTCCTTCTCTCCTCAATGGGGAACGTATGTGAGATTTATGTGAGTTGGCAAATATGGCAATTTTAATAGACATAAAGTGGAAAATAATTTGATTCTAAGACACAAGGGGGAAAGTTGATGGGAATTTAATCCACTTCTGCACTGTCCAACCCTCCGCCCTCCCCCCGCTATACACACCCACACACATCTGGGCTAATAACTCGGGGGCACCAGTTTCTCTCCCAAATATAGGGAAGTTGCTGCAGATTAAAATGGTAGGAAACTCCCCAACATCTGAGATTTTATATTGACATTTGAATACTAGTAGTGAGAAAATGGGACAAAATCCAAGGGGGAAAACAAACTTCAATCATTTGAGGGAAAAGAAAAAGTTGTATACTGTTACTGACAGCTTGTAGACACCGCCGACTTCCTGAGGAAACTACAATGCATTGGTGTTCTTCCTGAAAACACCATCCTGGCCACCATGGATGTAGAAGCACTTTACACCAATATTCTACATGAGGATGTACTACAAGCTGTCAGGAACAGTATCCCTGATGAGGCCACAGCAAGCCTGGTGGCTGAGCTTTCTGACTTTGTCCTCACCCACAACCACTGCAGATTTGGGGACAACTTATACCTTCAAGTCAGTGGCATTGCTATGGGTACCCGCATGGCCCCACAGTATGCCAACATTTTTATGGCTGACTTAGAATGCTTCCTCAGCTCTCGTCCCCTAGTGCCCCTCCTCTACTTGCGCTCCATTGATGACATCTTCATCATATGGACCCATGGAAAGGAGGCCCTTGAAGAATTCCACCTGGACTTCAACAATTTCCACCCCACCATCAACCTCAGCCTGGACCAGTCCACACAAGAGATCCACTTCCTGGACACTACAGTACAAATAAGTGATGGTCACATAAACACCACCCTATACTGGAAACCTACTGACCACTATACGTACCTACATGCCTCCAGCTTCCATCCAAGATATATCACACGATCCATTGTCTACAGCCAAGCCCTAAGATACAACCAAATTTGGTCCAACCCCTCAGACAGAGACAAACATCTACAAGATCTTTATCAAGCATTCTTAAAACTACAATACCCACCTGGGGAAGTGAGGAAACAGATTGACAGAGCAAGACGGGTACCCAGAAATCACCTACTACAGGACAGGCCCAACAAGGACAATAACAGAACACCACTGGCCATCACATACAGCCCCCAGCTAAAACCTCTCCAGCGCATTATCCATGATCTACAACCTATCCTGGAAAATGATCCCTCACTCTCACAGACCTTGGGAGGCAGGCCAGTCCTTGCTTACAGTCAACCCCCCAACCTGAAGCAAATACTCACCAGCAACTACACACCACACCACAGAAACACCAACCCAGGAACCAATTCCTGAAGCAAACCTCGTTGCCTACTCTGTCCCCATATCTACTCTGGTGACACCATCAGAGGACCCAACCACATCAGCCACACCATCAAGGGCTCATTCACCTGTACATCTACTAATGTTATATATGCCATCATGTGCCAGCAATGCCCCTCTGCCATGTACATTGGCCAAACCAGACAGTCCCTCCGCAAAAGAATAAATGGACACAAATCGGACCTCAGGAATGGTAACATACAAAAGCCAGTAAGTGAACACTTCAGTCTCCCTGGTCATTCTATTACAGATTTAAAAGTCACTATCATTGAACAAAAAAACTTCAGAAACAGACTTCAAAGAGAAACAGCAGAACTAAAATTCATTTGCAAATTTAACACCATTAATCTGGGCTTGAATAGGGACTGGGAGTGGCTGGCTCATTACAGAAGCAGCTTTTCCTCTCCTGGAATTGACACCTCCTCATCTATTATTGGGAGAGGACTACATCCACCCTGATTGAATTGGCCCTGTCAACACTGGTTCTCCACTTGCGAAGTAATTCCCTGCTCTCCATTTGTCAGTATATAATGCCTGCATCTGTAACTTTCACTCTATGCATCTGAAGAAGTGAGGTTTTTACCCACAAAAGCTTATGCCCAAATAAATCTGTTAATCTTTAAGGTGCCACCAGACTCCTTGTTGTTTTTGTAGATACAGACTAACATGGCTACCCCTTGATACCTGAGAAACTGGTGTTAATCAGTCCAGGCTCCTGGGGGTGCTAAAGAGGTACCAAGAGGCTCCTCCTCCTCTCTCTCCCTGCAGCTCCTGCTGCTTTCTGTTATTCCCTCTCACCTTTTCTCCTGCCTGCCTGTTATGTCTCCTGTACCCTCCTTCCTCCAGCACAGCACTCCACTCTCTGTGCATGTAAAGCAGAGAGAATACATATGCGCCAGCAGCAGACACAATTTTCTACACTCTGGGTCCTAGTGCCCCGCCCCCAGTCTGACACCTGAGGCGGCCGCCTCAGTTTGCCTCATGGTAAGGCCAGCCCTGAATATGCCCCACCTGCAACACAACTGGGTGTTCCCCTTCCTGGAACTGACTCAGGCTGTTTGCTGAGCTGGGAGAAGCCCACTGGTAACATTCCAGCCCTGGAGGCATTTGTGTAAAATGTGCCAATAGGGCTCTTTTGCTGGTGTGCATCCCCATGTTGTCATGCACCTGAAGGAGCACAGTCTATCTAAGTAGGGATAGTCAGACTTTGCAGACTTCATTGCTATATTATATAGAGAGAATTTTAATGGTTAATATTAATATTGCTGCTAGTTTTAAAGCATTTTTCAATATTTATTGTTAAATTTTCACAGTTGCACAAAAATCTGGGTTTTAGCATTTCTTTCCAATTGTTCATAGACTCATAGACCTTAAGGTCAGAAGGGACCATTATTATCATCTGGTCTGACCCCCTGCATGCTGCAGGCCACAAAACCATCCCTACCCCTTCCCTTGACTCTGCTGTTGAAGTCCCCAAATCCTGTGTTTTAGTGACTTCAATTGGCAGAGAACCCTCCTGCTAGCGATCCCTGCCCCATGCTGCGGAGGAAGGCGAAAAACCTCCAGGGCCTCAGCCAATCTTCCCTGGAGGAAAATTCCTTCCCGACCCCAAATATGGTGATCAGTAAAACCCCGAGCATGTAGGCAAGAGTCTCCAGCCTGACCCTTGTTAGCCATTATACTATTTACTTGCTATTGGTCGGTATTCCTTGGCTAATATGTTTTTCCATTAAACCATTCCCTCCATAAACTTATCTAACTTAATCTTAAAACCAGACAGGTCCCTCGCCCCCACCGTTTCCCTCGGAAGGCCGTTCCAATATTTCACCCCTCTGACGGTCAGAAACCTTCGTCTAATTTCAAGCCTAAACTTTCCCACGGCCAGTTTATATCCATTCGTTCTCGTGTCCACATTAGTACTAAGCTGGAATAATTCCTCTCCCTCCCTTGTATTTATCCCTCTGATATATTTTAAGAGAGCAATCATATCCCCCCTCAGCCTTCGTTTTGTCAGACTAAACAACCCGAGCTCCTCTAGTCTCCTTTCATACGACAGGTTTTCCATTCCTCTGATCATCCTAGTGGCCCTTCTCTGCACCCGTTCCAGTTTGAGTTCATCTTTTTTAAACATGGGAGACCAGAACTGCACACAGTACTCCAAATGAGGTCTCACCAGCGCCTTACACAACGGAAGCAGCACCTCCTTATCCCTACTAGATATACCTCGCCTAATGCATCCCAAGACCGCATTGGCTTTTTTCACCGCCACGTCACATTGTCGACTCATAGTCATCCTGCGGTCTACAAGGACCCCTAGGTCCTTCTCCTCTTCCGTTACTTCTAACCAATGCGTCCCCAGCTTGTAACTAAAATTGTTGTTGGTCATCCCTAAATGCATCACCTTACACTTTTCACTATTAAATTTCATCCTATTTCTGATACTCCAATTCATAAGCTCATTCAAGTCTCCCTGCAGAATATCCCTATCCTCCTCCGAATTGGCAACGCCTCCCACCTTCGTATCATCCGCAAACTTTATCAGTCCACTCCTGCAATCGGTTCTGAGGTCAGTTATAAATAGATTAAATAAAATGGGTCCCAAAACCGAACCTTGAGGAACTCCACTGGTAACCTCCCTCCAACTTGACAATTCACCCTTCAATACGACCGGCTGCATTCTCCCCATTAACCAATTCCTTATCCACCTCTGGATTTTCATATCGATCCCCATCTTTTCCAGTTTAACCAATAATTCCTCATGGGGTACAGTATCAAACGCTTTACTGAAATCCAGGTATATTAGGTCCACCACATTTCCCTTATCTAATAAGTCCGTTACTTTCTCGAAGAAGGAGATCAGATTCATTTGGCACGATCTGCCCTTCGTAAAACCATGTTGTAATTTATCGCAATTGCCATTAACCTCAAGGTCCTCAACTACTTTCTCTTTCAGAATTTTCTCCAGCACCTTGCACACTACAGATGTTAAACTAACAGGCCTATAGTTACCCAGATCACTTTTTTTCCCTTTCTTGAAAATAGGAACCACATTAGCTATTCTCCAGTCTAACGGAACCACCCCTGAGTTTACAGATTCATTAAATATTATTGCTAATGGGCCTGCTATTTCCCGCGCCAATTCCTTCAATATTCTCGGATGAAGATCGTCCGGTCCGCCCGACTTAGCCCCATTAAGGTGTTCAAGTTTTGTTTCTACCTCGGATATGGTAATCCCCCCTCCTGTATGCCCCTCTGTCACGGTGCTAGTATCCCTAATACCTTGATATTGTGCCATGCCTAGATGATTTTTAATCTCCTCTCCGGCTATAGTCTTCAGCGGTCCCACTTCTTCTTTCTTTGCTTTCTTCCTATTTATATGGCTGCAAAACCTCTTACTATTGCTTTTAATTCCCCTCACAAGGTCCAACTCTACACGGCTTTTGGCCTTTCTCACTCTATCTCTACATTCTCTGACTTCACTAAGGTAAGTTTCCTTACTGATCCCTCCCCTCTTCCACTCTTTGTACGCTTTCTGTTTTTTCCTAATCGCCCCTTTGAGTCGGTCGCTCATCCAGCTCGGTCTAAATCTCTTGCTTAGTAATCTTTTTCCCTTTTTTGGGATACAGGCCTCTGACAGCTCATGCAGCTTTAACTTAAAGTAATCCCAGGCATCATCTGCCTTAAGATTCATTAATACGTTTGCCCAATCCACTTCCCTTACCAGTCCTCTTAATTTGTTAAAATTAGCCTTTTTAAAATTATAAACCCTAGTCTTTGATTTAATTCTGTTACTCCTTCCATTTAGTTTAAACCAGATTAGCTCATGATCACTGGAGCCCAAGTTGTCCCCTACAACCACTTCCTCAACGAGGTCCTCACTACTCACCAAAATCAAATCCAAAATGGCCTCCCCCCTCGTCGGTTCAGCAACCAGTTGATGAAGGAATTGATCAGCAAGCACATCTAGGAACATCTGAGCCCTATTATTGCTACTAGCGTTTGTTCCCCAATCTATATCCGGGAAGTTAAAGTCCCCCATAATTACACAGTTCCTATTAGTATTTACTTCTCTAAACACATTAAATAGTCCTTTATCCATATCCTGGGTCGATCCCGGCGGTCTATAGCACACCCCAAGCACTATCCCTGGAGAGGCTCTAGTAGTTCTTTTACCCAGTGTGAGTATTGCCCAGACGGACTCCATGTTATCTATTCCATCAACTATTATTTCTTTACAGCTTATCTCACTATTGACATACAATGCCACCCCCCCACCTTTACCTTTGTTCCGGTCTTTCCTAAACAGCGCATACCCTTCCATACCTGTATTCCAGTCATGACTGCTGTTCCACCACGTTTCAGTTATTCCTACGATATCCGGTTTCAATTCTCGGACCAAGAGCTCCAATTCCTCCATTTTGTTACGTAGGCTTTTCGCATTGGTGTATAAACACCCTAATGTATGTCGTTTAGCCTGTCTCCCATTAGTAACGCTATATGTTACAGGCCTCTTTGTGTTCGTCCCCCCTCTCCTTCTTATGTCCAATCTCATCTCCTCGGCTATATCTCCTCTTATCTCATCACTCGCCTTTTCAGTGTTGGAATCTGGCGTGGAGATTAACTGTACATCTCCCAACCATCTCCCCAAACTTCCTAGTTTAAAGCTCTTTTGATAAGATGAATTTAAATTATCAATTTAAAATTTCACAGTTGTTGGAAATTATGGGGGAATACAACAATAGCGAGTCAGATTACAATGATTTAATGTCAGTAGACACAGATTCAAAAAGTTAAAGCTTTATAACCATGAAAAAGCAGATTGTCAACATCACCTGCCAAAAGATGCAAAATCACTACCCTTAAATCAAACTCTAAGAAGTTCTCAAGCAGCATTGTTCTTACTTTGTGTATCTGTAATTTTCGTTTATTATCAACTGAAATATTTTTTCATTGGTTTGTGTGTATACAGCAAAAGCAATGTTTGCCAATATTTACAAATAAAAGCGAATTCTTCCACACCTAGTAATATTACATTAAACTCATAGGCTAAAAACTTGGTTAAACTGGAACCAATGATTTCTAGACCTGATTCTCATTTACATGAAGGCTGCTTGGACTCAGTGTAAAGGGGCTGCAGTGTCACCAACTTTCATGACTTTATCATGAGTCTTGTGATATTTGTTGTGCTTGTTGAAACCCCAGCTCCTGGAAGCATGTGATGAGGTGAGACTCTCGGCTTTTGTTTTCTAAACAAAGGAAGTCTCTAGCTCTCTTTGTTGCAGAGAAAAACTTTAAAATGTCATCCCAGTGCAACCTAAAGATCTGAGTAACCAAAAGGCAACTAAAATCCCCCTTAATATTTACTATTTACTATTATTAAATCTCATTGGTGGGGGGCTGACATGATTTTTAAATGCCTGGGGTTGGCAATACTGTTCCAGTGAGAATTCAGAAATTAAATCTCTTTAAGTTACCCAGAGAAAGCCCCCTAAAGGAGTGTCATCATTCATCTAAAACAGCACAGTGAACAGAAAGAGAAATGGACAGAGAGTGCAAACTATGGGAATGCACACAGAGTCGGGCTGTGGACCCCAAGCAGGACATGAGCACAGTCCCCCTGAACTGGCAGTGAACTAAAAAGAGAAAGGAGAAAGTTCATTTTTATATTTAGAAAACAGGCCTGGAATCATATATTGATCGATGGCCATGCAGTGCTGCCAGCACCAAGTGTTCAAAAGTTATGAATTTGGCTTAAGAGATCATTAAATCTTGTGTAAAACAGATCACTTCTTTGGTGCTGAGTGATGAGATTTCACTTCGGTCACATTTTCAAGTTTTTCTACTCAACCATGATAGACGTCTCATGACATCTACTGAAACCACTACTTTCATTCTGCCCTCACTACCATCCGAATCTGCTTCCTGCAACAAATAAATGGTGCTAAAAGTTGGGCAGAGGGAGAAAATGAGAGGGGAGGTATGGGAGAATTTGTGGAGGGGGTAAAAAATGTGTCCAAAGGAGGGAAGAACTGGTGGAGTCAAGAGAAGGAGACAGGCAGATTAGGAAAAGTTAGGGCAAGGAGTAAGAGCTGTCCTATGTGCTATTTTGATTTACTCCTGGGGGAATTCTGCACCAAAAAAAAAAAAAAAAAAAAAAAATTCTGCACACAATATTTTAAAATTCTGTAAATTTTATTTGTCAAAATAGTGTAATAAAATCATGCCAGTTTCAGTTGTTTTGGTAATTTATTTCAAAATACCTGTCAGCAAGTATGTATAACAATACACATAACAAAAAAGATTCAGGAAATGTTTTATGACAAATTGATTCCTTACTAGGCATATTAACAGAACTTTGAGTAATAATTCTTTTAAACTACAATACAGAAACATATTTCCCTCACTCCTCAGAAGCAGTGCAAAGTCTTGGGGGAGTCTGGGGTAATTGAGGAGCTGAGGGAGACAGAAGTAATTGCTAGGAATTGGGTGTGAAACTGAAGGGTTGGTGGTGTGGGTGGGAGAAGTATGGCACATTTTTGTGGGGGGAGGGATTGATAGGGAGCCTCCCCCTGGCTGACCTCTAGCCTCTCCCACTCATTCAGGCACATCTGCCCCTGTCCCCATGTGTTCCTCCACCCCCACTTAGCCACCTCTCCTCCCCCTGTCCCCATGTGGCCCTGCACCCTCTCCCCCTGTGACCCTGTGCCCCCACTCAGCCACCCCCTGTCCCCGTGTGTCCCTCCACCCCCACTTAGCCACCTCTCCTCCCCCCTGTCCCTATGTGGCCCTGCACCCTCTCCCTCTGTGCCCCCACTCAGCCACCCGCTGTCCCCATGAGTCCCTGCACCCCCACTCAACTACCCCTCCCCCTGTCTCCATGTGTCCCTGCATCCCCACTCAGCCACCACCCCTTCTCCGTGTGGCCCTGCAGCCCACTCCCATTCAGCCCTCACTTCAGTCTGTCTCTCCCACTAGCCCTTATGAACCCCAGTCTGTGACCCCCCCAGCAGCCCCATGTGCCCCATGCTGTCTGTCCCCCCATATCCCATGCCTCCTGACCTGGTCCCACCAGTGGGGTCCTCCAAGGAAGAGCCTCTTCTCTTCTCTATCCACAGCTGAGGCTGGCCTGGGTGTGGCTGATATCTGTTCTAGGGCCACAGTTGCCCCTGGTGTGCAAAAGGCATAACTGCAGCACATCTCCAGCAGAATGTATTTGCTGCAGAGAAAAAAAAATCTGCAATGCACATGAATTCTCCGCATGTACAGTGGTGCAGAATTCCCCCAGGAGCAATTTATAGCTTGTCTGAGGGAAGATTGATATTGGTGGGTCTCTGGTGATTTAATAATAAATAAATATGCCAATCTGTAATGATCTGTATGTTAACATGCATGTAGACTGCTCACCAATGACTCCCCGAGCAGGCAGGGTGGGTGACAGCTGATAAAGTTCTGTGTCAGAGGCAGACCCCAGTGCACAAGGAGGTTTCAGTGATTTCATCAGAGTTGCCCAGAGTGAAACATGCTTCACTGAACAAATACCAAGTATTTGGTCTCTCTGCAGGTGAAGTGAAGGACAGGGGCATGAGCAGCACATGACTCCTTTTAGGGAGGCTGGGCTTGAGTGCCAGAAGCTCTCTAGAAGTGTGTTTGGGGGGTGCCACCAGAGCCCATACCATGGCCCCACCCCTGCTCCACCCTACTCTGCCCCAGGCCCTGCTCCCGCTCTTGCCTCTTCATCCCCTCCCCTGCGGGGCCACCCACATGCCACCCACACTTCTCTGCCTCTGAGGGGGTGAAGAGGCATGAGCAGCAGGCAGGAAGGTATGGGGGAAGCAGTGTAGAAGCGCAAGAGGCAGGTGAGGGGGAGCTGCAAGGTAAATGGGTGGAGACATGTGAGCTGCGTGGGGGGCACAGTGTGGATGGGAAATGGAGCAGTATGGGCAGGGCCACGAGGTAAGAGTGGGATGTGGGAGCGGGGCCTCGGGGTGGAGCGTAGGCAGGACCACAGCCAGGCGCCCTTTTGGCGATGGTGCTCCAAAGGTGTCAAGCCGGCTGAGCACCTCCCCTAGCACATTATACCCGCCGCCCATGGGCAGGAGGCTGGAATCCCCCTAGGCCTTGGGGCTCAGGCATGGGACTCTCAGCAAAGAAAAACCCCACAATCCTCACCCACACACAGCCACCATGTACCAACTGGTGCTACCAGAGCCCCCTCCCATGGTGCTCAGGCGTGTGGCATCCCTGCAGTCAAACCGCTTCACAGATTCTAAAAGGGACCAATGTGATCATCTAGTCTGACCTCCAGGAGAACCCAGACCACAGAACTGCCCCAAAACAATTCACAGAGCAGAGCTTTTTTGGGAAAAAAATCCTATCTTGAATTAAAAATTGCCAGTGATGGACAATCAGCCATGACCCTTAGTCAATTATTCCAAGGGTTAAATATTCTCACTGGTAAAAACTTTCACCTTATTTCTAGTGTGAATGTATCCAGTTTCAACCACTGGATCTTGTTGTCTTGGGAAACAATTAGCAGAGGATGGCTTTGTTCTATTGATCTCTGGGTTATTGGCCTGGCACCCTTCCACTCTGCTCCCCTTCCCTGCCTCTGGCTGAGGGCTGAAGATTTATGGGTTGGCTTATGTCACAGTTTTCAGTGTAACTGCGCTTGTATTCCCACTCCGTAGTCCCTCCAGGGCACTCACTGAAAGGTTTCTTGCTCCCAGCCATCACCTCTCTTGGTGAGAGCCCCACATCTCCCCTATCTCCTGACCAGGGCTTTTAATGCTGCACATCTCCCTGGATGACACTGTGACATCCCCAGCAAGCCAGGCTGCAGAAAAATGCCAGTGCCTGCACTGTGCTCTCTCTGTCTCTCTCGCTGAGGGCTATGAACAGCATATAGACACCAGCAGTTGCATGTTATCACACAGCTTCTTCTAAGCAAGCACATTGATTGTTAAATTAGAAACATTACATAGAAAGCATAATTAAAAAAAAACTTAGATTAAACCCAGATTCCTGGGTGTGCTGAAGGGACAGGAAAGATCTGCCACTTACTACATGAATCTCCGAGACACTCCTCAGCAGTTACTGGCTCCCTGGGGCTTCCTGAGAGTTACTGGCAATCCAAAAGGTGCCTTTTCAATGGAGTATTTCCAGTTGTATTCTAAGGCAGAAATCATTTCATATGCATGTCCGGTGTTCATCTATCCTCCCAGACTGTAGCTCTAATGACTTTAAATCAGCAGCTGAATGTGCCTTTCCCTATGGCAGCCATTGTCGGTGAGTTGTGAAAGAGCAAAGAGAGCACTTGGAATTGTCACTTGATGCTGCAGGTATGAAAGAGAAAATATCAGTTCTTTCTACAAAACCACACAGATAGTGATATTCTCTCTGGGGTCTCAGTGCCAGGAGATCAGCATGGGGATGAGGAGCAGAGCAGGGTTCAGATCTGAAGGATTATTTTAGTTCACTGTCGCTACAGGAGAGCTTCTCTGGGGGTTCCTTCATTCCCATGTTCTCCGAGGAATTTTTGCCCAGCTGATTCAGGATGGCAGAGCAGTGGGGAGAAAAGCCGTGAGATGAATCCCTCAGTGTCTGTAATTTCCAGCAGTTGATGCTCAGAGCAGAAGCAGTGTTGGAAAAAAGAGCTTCATGAGACCAAAATACAGAAGAAAGAAATAATGGGGGTTGGGGCACTTGCTGAGCTGGAAACTGCCCAAGGATATTAAGGAGCAGCCTGGGAAGGAGGGTGAGAATCACAGCTGCTGACTCCTACTGTCTCTTCCCTACCTGGTCTTTAGGCTCTTTAAGACTCATGTTTTTCTGGTGCTTGTGTAACCCACTGGTGTGTGTGTGTGTTACAGCTTCCCAGTGTGCTGATCTGTAGGTGATATGAGCTGTTACAGCTCCGAAGGGTCGAATATTTAACATAAACTGTGATAGCCTGTGCTTTAAGCTCAAGAGGCCCCTGGTTCCATCCTGGGTGTGTCAGCCAAGACGACAGCTGTCATACCTATTCTTAGCCTGGTGGCTATTCCTTCTGTTTCCCTGAAGTCTCCCCAGCTGAAGTGGGCTCCTGGCTCTTTGTGGATGGCAGCGGGTGTGAGGGGAGCTGGTGCTGGGGCTCCTGCGCTGTACAGGGGATGGGCTAACCAGAGATCTCTTGTCTCCAAGGCTCTCAGGCCACTTGTCCAGCCTGGTTGCAGGAGGGGATCTGGTGACAGACAGAGGGGGCCTAGGAGAGTCTGGGGAGCAACCACCTGGGACCAGGAATGGAAATCCAGCTGTGGTGTGACTGGGATCCCGGGGGGGAGGGGCATGGTGAGGTTGCTGAATTAGAGCAAATTGCAAAGAATGGAGCAGTCAATCCCCAAAACTGGTGGATATTCCAATACTTAGATTTATCAAGCCAGCACAAAACAGCTTCTACAATACCTTACTGATTACACAGAAACCAAAAACACAGATCCCTTAAAGCAACCCAGCCTTGGGCTCCCTCCCAGACAATCAAATCAAATATGATGAAGATTACTGAAAATCTTGCTCATCGTATTTAAAGTTCTACCAGTCCCAAAGGATCGGATACATCACCCACCAAGTCAATCAATAAATATTTCAATTCTTACACACTTACAGCCAATTCTTTTAAAATTTATTAAAACAAAAGAGAAGAGGGAGAGTATTGGTTAAAAGATCAGTATACATACAGACATGAGTACAGTTCGGAGATCATTTTCATAGTAGAAATGGCAAGCTTCAGTGTTGCAAAGAGTTCTTTTAGAATTAGTCCATAGGTTCAGTCCAATATCTAATACCAGGGTGATCCAATACCTGCTGCTCTGAGGCCCCAGGCCTGCTGCTCGGGCACTCCCACTGCTCTGGTGCTCCCCAGGGCCAGCAACCCAGGGCATGTTGTTCAGGCGCTCCCAGGGGCCAGCTGCCTGGGGTTGCTCGAGCAGCAACTGGTGTGGCTGGCCCCAGGGACAGCCCCCACATCTGTCCCTCAGACACATTCTGCACCTCCTGTTCTTCACCCTTCCCCCATCCCTGGTGCTGCAGGGATGGAGGGGGAGCAGCTTCCAGGGGTTATAGAGATGAGGAACAAGAGGTCTGGGTAGGTGGAAGTCCTCCAGGATCATAGATACTGGGATTACTGCAGCTAGAGAATCCTTTTTAAAAAATTCTCACTGGACTTCCCCCCTTGTATCGGCGACACCAACTTAGCCTAGATCCCCAGAGTCCTCCTGGCCATAGAGGACAGTGACAAACAGGCTGCAAAATCCTTAAAGAAATTATATTGGCTTCTCTACCTCGATCACTCCCTGCTCTTTATGGTTTGACAGTCCAAAGACGTCTACTGAGCCTGCAGGGTCATAGAAACTGCATGGTAGAAAGTCTGCATCAAGACAGCAGAGACTAGGGTGTCTGAGGCTAGAGAAGCTGATCTCAGGGCCCCCAGTGGGATGTTCCCCCCACCTCACCATATCTCAGTGAGACAGGCTTATCCGGGATCCTATCCCCACCAAGAACCAGGGTTGGATTCTCTCCCCAGGGATAGAGCCTGGTGGGAAAGTGAAGATCCGGACCTCATTACCAGCATCAATAAATGTCACCTGCCCCTGTTCACAGTCCAGACAAACCCGGATCCTGCTGGGGACCCGGCTCAGGGACAGAGGAGTCACAGGGGAGGTGAGAGCCTGGAACTGACCCCCAGGCCACCCAACAGCCCAGATCCCCCCCTCAGGGCTATGGCTGATCCATCCCTTCCTCTTCACAGCCTCTTTGGCCACCCCCACAGCCCAGTATCCCCCATCCCCTACCTCCACCTCCATCTCCACCTCCCAGTAATGTCTCCCCGAGGTGAATCCCTCACAGCCCAGCACACAGGTCCAAGAATCAAATCTCTCAGGGTTGTTGGGCAGATCCTGCCCTGTTTCTGCCCATCTCACACTTTTCCAATCCGCAGACATGATAAGTAGGGGATGAGCTGTGTCTGGATCCAGAGTCACATTCGCTGTTGGGAGAGAGAATCCAAGTGTTAGAGGCAGAAGTCAGCCCTGGGGGAGGGCTTGATGGTGTTAGTGACAGAATCTGCCCCAGCTGGAGAGTGACTCAAGGAATCTCCTTCCTGTAGGACATACCCAGCTGAGATCTGAGTAATGTGCAGTGGAAATTCACTCCCCTCATAGAGACAGGTCAGTGACAAAGTCAAAGGATTGGCTAGGGCAGGCCTGAGACTTATAATATTTCCCACCTTCTCTCCTCTCTTCTAAGGGAGAGGATTAGAGATCTTGGTATCATAGGCAGGCCTAGTAGATTGTGTGGAAACTGACTATCCATAGTAATAACTCATATTGCCCTACTGTGCCCCTCCCTCCCTCCATCCTTATATTTAAAGTCTTGGAGCTTGGATGTCTTCATCTGGCCACATATTCATCCTTTCTTTCAGTTCAAGGTCAGAAACAGCCATTCTATTCTGATGTGCATTTCCCTCAGTCTCTTCTGTTGAGGCTGTTCCATGGTGTGTAAATAATTAAAGAGTCATTGGGTCACAGTGAGAAAGAGAGCAAGCTCGAGAAAGACTCTATAGCCTGGTATTTGGGGCACTCATCCTGCATATGAAAGACCTAGGAGCCACACCCCCTGCTCCAATGACTCTAATTGTTTACTCCAAAGTGGAACAGGTTCAACGGGAGACATGGAGGGAGCCCTCCATTTGAACACTCCATAGCCTTGGTGGTTGGGGTCACCACTGAAATGTGGCAGATCTGTGTTCAAATCCTTTCACCATCTCCAGCAGATGGTGGACTTGAACCATTGGTTTCCCATATGAGTAACCTAATCCCTGGGCTAAAAGTTATGAGGGATGGGGCCCTGCCTTGATTCTTCCAAAAAATTGCATAGACACATAACTCCAACAGAGGGTTTGCAGCTGAGAATTGCAAGCAGAGGGAAGTGCTTCCCTGTATCTTGGACTTCGGTGTCAAACTCCTTGAGATGTGTGAGGCTTAGGACACACCCCTCTCCTCAGCATCCCCCACTGGGTAACTTTGGTGGGTCCCCGCCTAACATGCTGACTTTGGTGCATTCTAATTATAGGTGCCTCTCTCTCTCTCCCCATTCTATAAGGAGCTTGAGCACCTTACTCCAGCTTATTGAATCTCAGTGATTTTTTAGGTGCCTGAAAGTTAGGTGGGGTGATGATCAGTGTCCCTTTGTGAATCTATCCTTAGGTGCCAAAACACCTTTAGAATCTAGCCCTAAGTGACTTTTCTAAGGTCACACAGGGGGTCAGTACTAACGTGGGAATTACATCCCGGGTCTCTACAGTGATTCAAGAGTCAAGGGAAAGAGGTTGGGACGGCTTTTGTGGCCTGCATCATGCGGGAGGTCAGACTAGATGATCATAATGGTCCCTTCTGACCTTAAAGTCTATGAGTCTATGATTCATAAGAACATAAGAATGGCCATACTGAGTCAGACCCAAGGTCCATCTAGCCCAGTATCCAGTCTTCCGACAGTGGCCAATGCCAGGTGCCCCAGAGGGAATGAACAGAACAGCTGATCATCAAGCAGGAGTGGCGCCAGGGTTTTTGGCGCCCTAGGCGGGGGTCCTTCCACGCTCCCGGTCGTCGTCAGCAATTCTGTGGTGGGGGGTCCTTCTGCGCTCCCAGTCTTCGGGGCACTTCGGCAGCGGGTCCCAGAGTGAGTGAAGGACCTGCCGCAGAATTGCCACCGAAGACCCGGAGCGTGGAAGGACCCCCCACCACCAAATTGCCACTGAGAGCGGCAAAATGCCGCCCCCCCAAATCCTGGTGCCCTAAGCAACTGCCTAGGTCACCTAAATGGAAGCGCTGGCCCTGTCATCAAGTGATCCATCCCCTGTCGTCCACTCCCAGCTTCTGGCAAACAGAGGCTAGGAACACCATTCATGCCCATTCTGGCTAATAGCCAATGATAGACCTATCCTCCATGAATTGATCTAGTTCTTTTTTGTACTAGATAAAGTTCCACGGGTTGACTGTGAGTTGCGTGAAAAAAGACTTCCTTTTGTTTGTTTTAAACCTGCTGCCTATTAATTTTATTTGATGGCCCCTAGTTCTTGTGTTATGAGAATAATACTTCCTTATTTACTGTCTCCACACAAGTCATGATTTTATAGACCTTTATCATATCACCCCTTAGTCATCTCTTTTCCAAGCTGAAAAGTCCCAGTCTTATTCCTCTCTCCTCCTAGGGCAGCTGTTCAATACACTTAATCATTTCTGTTGCCCTTTTCTGAACCTTTTCCACTTCCAATATATCTTTTTGGAGATGGAGCGACCACATCTGCACGCAGTATTCAAGATGTGGGCGTATCATGGATTTATAGAGAGGCAATATGATATTTTCTGTCTTAGTATCTATCCCTCACTTTTTTGACTGCCACTGCACATTGAGTGGATATTTTCAGAGAACTATCCACAATGACTCCAATATCTATTTCTTGAGTGGTAACAGCTAATTTAGATCCCATCATTTTATATGTATAGTTGGGATTATGTTTTCCAATGTGCATTACTTTGCATTTATCAACATTGAATATCATCTGCCATTTTGTTGCCATCACCCAGTTTTGAGAGATTCTTTTGTATCTCTTCTCAGGGTAGGTCTACACTTACCTCCGGGTCCGGTGGTAAGCAATCGATCTTCTGGGATCGATTTATCGCGTCTTGTCTAGACGCGATAAATCGATCCCAGATCAATCCCGGAAGTGCTGGCCGTTGACGCCGGTACTCCAGCTCGGCGAGAGGAGTACGCGGCATTGACGGGGGAGCCTGCCTGCCGCGTCTGGACCCACGGTAAGTTCGAACTAAGGTACTTCGAATTCAGCTACGTTATTAACGTAGCTGAATTTACGTACCTTAGTTCGAAGTGGGGGGTTAGTGTGGACCAGGCCTTTGTCTGCCTGGGTCTTAACTATCTTGAGTAGTTTTGTATCATCTGAATATTTTGCCACCTCACTGTTTATCCCTTTTTTCCAGATCATTTATGAATATGTTAAATAGGACTGCTCCCAGTACAAACCCCTGGGGGACACCACTATTTACCTCTCTCCATTTTGAAAACTGACCATTTATTCCTACCCTTTGTTTCCTATCTTTTAACAAATTATTGATCCATGAGAGAACTTTCCCTCTTATCCCATGACTTCTTAATGTTATGCCGTTGAACAAGGCCAGCCTTCCTCCCCTGAGCCATCTAGTCCCATTGTATTCACTATTACTGAACATGACAGCAAATGGAGGGATGGCCATATTCTCCACTTTCGAGCTCTGGAACTGTATCTCACTGTATTTTTTAAAAAGCCCTGGCTATGGTTTTTCCAGATTTCTTGAGAGAAGATTGAGGTTCTTCCTTTAAACGTATGCAGAAATATCACTATATAGGCATAGAATATTCAGTAATTTAACGTAAATGGCATTTAGAGAGTATTGTTGCTCCTTTCAGCATGAGCACTATTTGGGACCTTGCTGGGTTGTTTCCAGTAGGAAGAGAAATTGATGATATGAGTCAGATGTTTCTTTGGTGCAATCCTGTGTATTTACAAACAATGTACAAAAAGTCCCTGTCCCTGAACATAGTAGTACCCAACAGGAGGCAGTTCCCTTTTTCAGGTATCCATGCCTGCCTTCCAGCCTGTCCTGAGTCCCAAGGAGTTATGTCTATTCTCTCTCAGGGCCACACTGATGACTGCTTTTTGGGCTTTCACCTGACTTGTCTCTCGGCTCTGGTTGCTTTCTTTCTGACCTACAAAGAGACACACACAGCTCCAACCAATGTACACCCCAACCCCTGCATTTTCAATCTGTCCCCATGGAAACCCTTCAGCTCACATGGGTTGTCCTCTCCCCAGGCTTTCATGTGACCATATTCCTGGGGCAGTGGTCAACACTGTCTCAGGGCACGTCTTCACTACCCGCCGAATCGGCGGGTAGCAATCGATCTATTGGGGATCGACTTATCGCGTCTAGTGAAGACGCGATAAAATCGATTCCTGATCGCTCTGCCATCGACTCTGGAAATCCACCGTGGCAAGAGGCTGAAGCGGAGTCGATGGCGGTGCGGCAGCGGTTGACTCGCCACCGTCCTCACAGCCAGGTAAGTCGACCTAAAATACGCAACTTCAGCTACAGTATTCACGTAGCTGAAGTTGCGTATCTTAGGTCGACACCCCCCCCCCCGTAGTGTAGACCTAGCCTCAGACAGCACCACATAAAGTAGCATTTAATTGCTCCTCTATTTAGCCTGAATGAAAGGTGCTCAATACACCCATCAACTTCAACCAAGTCAATAATTGGTGACAGCCATTTACATCTTCCAGGATGGCAAACCCCCTGCCTGCATCTCAGCTCTGTCCATCCTCCCAATACAGTGTCACACTCAGTCATAGCCCATGCACCATCCAGAGCATGTACTTGCTAAGGACAATATTATTTCATTATTTTCCATATTTCCAAAGGGAGTATTCTCTAGCTCTGGAGCTCATTTTGGGCAATTGCCTTCACCACTCAAATTCCCACCAGGGAAAATAATAATAAAAACCCCTTATTTTAAATAGTTCTTGATGAGTTAATAAAAAGGAACTGGGATCTTTGTGGGGTGCTGAGGTCTGGACATTAATTAAATCTGAGCTTTAATTACCTGCATCATTTAAGGATCTTCTCCAGTCTGAAAGCAAACACATAGGTGAAAATGAAAATTCATCTAGATGAGTGCAGTATCAGTAAGATTCATTATCATTGAAAAGACTGCGTTAGAGAAAGAGAAAATCTTACCAAGTTCTGTTTGAAGTTTAGCTACACAATGAACAGAAAGAAATGGACATCAAGTAAGAACTTCTCTCTCAAGGTGAAAATAATTCCAATCCAGTCTCCCCAAACCATATGTTACAAAGGTCATTCATTCAGGCTCTGATCAGAGATTTTGAAAGAAAATTGTCCCCACTAACCCATAGGCAGCATATAAGACATCTTTGAAGTTCCTCAGTGGCCAATATTTCAGCATGGCCTGGGCTAAAGGTTGCAACTCATATGCACCCCTTACTGAATCTACATAATCCTGATCCCAGTGGACACACCCCTACTGCCCCTGTCCCAGTGGCTGCTTTATGAGACTACTGTAGAGCCCATCTGTGCTACATGGAAAAGATTAAAAAATCCCCAAGTCACCATCATATGGCACCTCCAGCCAATGTAAATTTCAATCTTCATGAATATACATTTAAAATATTGTTTTCCTTATGAATTCCAATTGGCTACATACTGAATTGCATATTACGCTTATTGATGTTGCATATGATTTTCAAGTTGACATTGCCCTTTTAACTAAAAACATTCTTAACATCATACAACTTCACAGGAATGGCAAAACTGAACTTACTGTTATTTTCAAGACGTTTCCCTAAAAAAGAAGCAAACAGTTAAACATGCATTAATAGATTTTTGTGTGTGTGTGCGTTGAGATTTAGAGTTTTATAATAAGAATTCTAATACAAATAAGAATCAGAAATATTTAATTAACACTAATTATGAAAGATTTTAATTCAGCAAAGCCCTTAAATTAGTGTTTCACTTCAATTTTGTGCCTATGTTCCCTTGAAGTTTAAGTTAATCATATGCTTAATGCTCCGATTCTGCAAACACTTCTGCATGTACTTACCTTTACTACCATGATTAGTCCCATTAAAGTTAATGAGGCTTCTTAGGGTAATAGAGTTAAGCACATGCATGAGTATTTGCCTAAGTGTGTTGGTGGGTAAGGATGGATGCAGATGTTGAGGGCCTTACAGAATTGGGACCTAATCCTGCTTTCCTGGACACTCTAAACTTCCATTGACTCCTCTGAGAACATTGGGTGTGTGAGCAATAACAGATCAGGCCATATAATTATTAATACTAATATTCTGATTATATGACTTCTAGTATTTAACGTTTCTCTAGTTAATAACTGTCAACATTTCTGTGCCACCTTAAAGCATACAGTAAGCACTTGGTCAACATTTTCAAAAGTGGATGCCAAAATTGAAGCTAGTTGAACAATGGAAAAATTATTTTAAAAATCTAAATTTTTGAAGTATTTTCCATTCACAGGGTTTGAAATGGACCAAATCTTTCATGTTTTTACATTTTTTCATTAAATATATAATTTATTTCAAATTTTGAAAATCCACAAATGCATTCCTCTAGCTCTTCCTCCACCTTTTCAACACTGCCTTCAGTAACATAAATTACATACAGTTCTTTTAAATAACATTTTCTTTTTTCTTATTTTTCCTTCTCTTTCCCTTAACCAGTTCTGGAACGTTTCAAACTTTGCAAAGTATGGAAAAATTACAGGGTGGCAAAAGGGAAAAATAAATTCTAACTGATAATCTGGATCTTTTCAAAACTTCAGTATCTTTTCTACGAGTTACTCCATTGAAATCAATGGGACGACACATGTCCTTAAAGTTAATCACGTTTCAGCACATTGCTGAATTGAGACTAGATTGCTCAGTACCTTACAGGATCACACTCTACTCATAAATGCTGTGACTGAGGTGTAAGTAGAAGAGCTGTGTTTAAAGTCCTATTTACAATCATCTCAATTTGCCTTTTGGTGCAACACTTCTCATGAGTAGATTCAGGCCACTCATATTTTTTTTTTATATATTGTAATACAAAACCCTTCAAGTTTTTAAAATTGATGTCTTTACTGATGAGACATTTGAGGGGATTATTAGCACCCTGATAACAGAAAAATAAAAATCAATAAACAACAGAATTCTTATGAATATCATCCACAGTGAGGAATGTGTATTTACATATTTATTTATTTCTCTCAAAGGGAATTAAGATCAATCAATCAATCAGGGCCAGCCCCTGGTTTTGCAGGGCCCTATCTGGAGTCAGACATAGCAGACCAAAGATGGTAGCTCACGAGGAAGGGATATTGGGATGAGGATATAGAAGGTTGCTTTAGGCTGAGAGATCTCACTGTAAGGGCAGAGGGAGGATTTTCATTTATTTAGATACTAGCTGATGACTGTCCAGGACATTATCAGGACCAGACCTTCAAATAAATTAGATACAAACTGAATAATTAATTTTCATGCCAGGCTACTGTGATTGGACATTCATAATTACACAGTTTATGGCTAAATTCAGGTTAATTTCAGTTTCACAATAGACACACAATGGAGAAATTTACTTTTATGAAAATGACCATTAAAGTTTATCCATCCATTTCATTATCTCCCCACTCTCTTTCCTTCTGTTTATTCTGTCCCTGCCCCTGCTGTCCTTTGTATCCACCCAAGCACTTTATCTTAGGAGAAAATGTTTCTCATTTAATTATATTTTTTTACTTTAGTATTTTACCTTTTAATCTGAAGAGATAAGCAGTGAGACCAATGAAACCAACTAAAACCACCAGAATCACACACAGAGCCACCATCCAGGGAGAGACCCTTGGGAAAAAGGGATCTGGAAAAAACAAAACAAACAAAATGCCCCCCACGCCCCGATTCATGTTAGCTGGGAATCACTGATGAAAATCAAGTACTTTTATTCCAGATACAGTAGAACCTCAGAGTTTTGAACACCTTGGGAATGGAGGTTGTCCATAACTCTGAAATATTCTGTAACTTTGAACAAGAGGTTATGGACTTCAGCCATGGGGAGTTGGGGTTACAGCTGCAGGGTGGAGGGGGACAGTTTGGGCTTCTCTGACCCTTGGGCTGCCAAGGCTGCAGGCGGGGGGCTGAGGATTTCTGCCCAGCGGGAGCACCGAGGCTCAGGGATTTAGACTTGGGGGAATGCTGGGGCTCGGGGCTTCAGCCCCATGGCTTGGTTCCTGATTTCATCCTCACGGGGGATGCCAGGGCTCAGGGCTCACCACAGCCTAGTTCCCAGCTTCAGCAGAGGTGGAGGGGAGATGGGGCTTGGGGCTTTAGCTAAGGTGGGAGCGCTGGGGCTAAAATCAGCGCTCCCCTCATAGCTAAAGCCCCGAGTCCCGGTGTCCCCCACGGGGCTGAAGTCAACAACAGAACTACGAGGCTGAAGCACCGAGCCCCAGTGAGGCTAAAGTTGGGAGTGGAGCCACGGGGCTGAACAGTATTTGCTGCGTTTTCTTTTGTCTGCACTGCTGCCTGATTGATTACTACTGGTTCCAGAGTGTGTCTGGTTGACTGGTAAGTCCATAACTCTGGTGTTCGTATCTTTGAGTTTCTACTGTATATACATCTTAGGAGGATTTGTTTGATATAAGGGGAAAATATGCACTGCAAAACACAGCAGAAAATGATTTGTACATATGATTTCAGCTAACAGAATTTGGACAGATTTTAATGATATATACAGACAAAGAAAATTATATTATACATATACCACATAGGGAACAAAGGGTAGGAATAAATGGTAAATTTTCAGAATGGAGAGGGGGTAACTAGTAGTGTTCCCCAAGGGTCAGTTCTAGGACCAATCCTATTCAACTTATTCATAAATGATCTGGAAAAAGGGGTAAACAGTGAGGTGGCAAAGTTTGCAGACGATACTAAACTGTTCAAGATAGTTAAGACCAAAGCAGACTGTGAAGAATTCAAAAAGATCTCACAAAACCAAGTGACTGGGCAACAAAATGGCAAATGGCAACAGAGGGTCCTGTGGCACCTTTAAGACTAACAGAAGTATTGGGAGCATAAGCTTTCATGGGTAAGAACCTCACTTCTTCAGATGCAAGTAATGGAAATCTCCAGAGGCAGGTATAAATCAGTATGGAGATAATGAGGTTAATTCAATCAGGGAGGGTGAGGTGCTCTGCTAGCAGTTGAGGTGTGAACACCAAGGGAGGAGAAACTGTTTCTGTAGTTGGATAGCCATTCACAGTCTTTGTTTAATCCTGATCTGATGGTATCAAATTTGCAAATGAACTGGAGCTCAGCAGTTTCTCTTTGGAGTCTGGTCCTGAAGTTTTTTTGTTGTAAGATGGCTACCTTTACATCTGCTATTGTGTGGCCAGGGAGGTTGAAGTGTTCTCCTACAGGTTTTTGTATATTACCATTCCTGATATCTGACTTGTGTCCATTTATCCTCTTGCGTAGTGACTGTCCAGTTTGGCCAATGTACATACAGAGGGGCATTGCTGGCCTATGATGGCATATATAACATTGGTGGACGTGCAGGTGAATGAGCCGGTGATGTTGTAGCTGATCTGGTTAGGTCCTGTGATGGTGTTGCTGGTTTAGATATGTGGGCAGAGTTGGCATCGAGGTTTGTTGCATGGGTTGGTTCCTGAGTTAGAGTTGTTATGGTGCAGTGCGTGGTTGCTGGTGAGAATATGCTTAAGGTTGGCAGGTTGTCTGTGGGCGAGGACTGGCCTGCCTCCCAAGGTCTGTGAAAGGTCCTGACATTATCATCAAAGAGGCTGATAAAGGAGGTGCTGTTGTCATCATGAACAGGTCTGACTACCAGAAGGAGGCTGCCAGACAACTCTCCAATACCAAATTCTACAGGCCACTTTCCTCAGATCCCACTGAGGAATACACTAAGAAACTGCACCATCCACTCAGGACACTCCCTACACTAACACAGGAACAAATCAACATACCCTTTAGAGCCCCGACCGGGGTTATTCTATCTACTACCTAAGATCCACAAACCTGGAAATCCTGGACGCCCCATCATCTCCGACATTGGCACTCTCACTGAAGGACTGTCTGGATATGTGGACTCCCTACTCAGACCCTACGCCACCAGCACTCCCAGCTATCTCCGTGACACCACTGATTTCCTGAGAAAACTACAATGCATTGGTGACCTCCCAGAAAACACCATCCTAGCCACCATGGATGTAGAGGCTCTCTACACAAACATCCCACACACAGATGGAATACAAGCTGTCAGGAACAGTATCCCTGATGATGACACAGCACAACTTATTGCTGAGCTCTGTGACTTTATCCTCACGCACAATTATTTCAAATTTGGTGACAATATATACCTCCAGACCAGTGGCACCGCTATGGGCACCCGCATGGCCCCACAATATGCCAACATTTTTATGGCTGACCTGGAACAACGCTTCCTCAGTTCTCGTCCACTCATGCCCCTTCTCTACCTACGCTATATTGATGACATCTTCATCATCTGGACCCATGGGAAGGAGACCCTGGAAGAATTCCACCATGATTTCAACAGCTTCCATCCCACCATCAACCTCAGCCTGGACCAATCTACACGGGAGCTTCACTTCCTAGACACCACCGTACAAATAAGCAATGGCCACATCAACACCACCCTATACCGAAAACCCACTGACCGCTATGCCTACCTTCATGCCTCCAGCTTCCACCCCGGTCACACCACACGATCCATCGTCTACAGCCAAGCACTGAGGTACAATCGCATCTGCTCCAACCCCTCAGACAGAGACCAACACCTACAAGATCTTCACCAAGCATTCTCAAAACTACGATATCCACACAAGGAAATAAAGAAACAAATCAACAGAGCCAGACGTGTACCCAGAAGCCTCCTGCTACAAGACAGGCCCAAAAAAGAAACCAACAGAACTCCACTGGCCATCACCTACAGTCCTCAGCTTAAACCTCTCCAACGTATCATCGGTGATCTACAACGCATCCTGGACAATGATCCCTCACTTTCACAGACCTTGGGAGGCAGGCCAGTCCTCACCCACAGACAACCTGCCAACCTTAAGCATATTCTCATCAGCAACCACGCACTGCACCATAACAACTCTAACTCAGGAACCAACCCATGCAACAAACCTCGATGCCAACTCTGCCCACATATCTAAACCAGCAACACCATCACAGGACCTAACCAGATCAGCTACAACATCACCGGCTCATTCACCTGCACATCCACCAATGTTATATATGCCATCATATGCCAGCAATGCCCCTCTGTATGTACATTGGCCAAACTGGACAGTCACTACGCAAGAGGATAAATGGACACAAGTCAGATATCAGGAATGGTAATATACAAAAACCTGTAGAAGAACACTTCAACCTCCCTGGCCACACAATAGCAAATGTAAAGGTAGCCATCTTACAACAAAATAACTTCAGGACCAGACTCCAAAGAGAAACTGCTGAGCTCCAGTTCATTTGCAAATTTAACACCATCAGATCAGGATTAAACAAAGACTGTGAATGGCTATCCAACTACAGAAGCAGTTTCTCCTCCCTTGGTGTTCACACCTCAACTACTAGCAGAGCACCTCACCCTCCCTGATTGAATTAACCTCATTATCTCCATACTGATTTATACCTGCCTCTGGAGATTTCCATTACTTGCATCTGAAGAAGTGAGGTTCTTACCCACGAAAGCTTATGCTCCCAATACTTCTGTTAGTCTTAAAGGTGCCACAGGACCCTCTGTTGCTTTTTACAGATTCAGACTAACACGGCTACCTCTCTGATAAAATGGCAAATGAAATTTAATGTGGATAAATGTAAAGTAATGCACATTGGAAAAAATAACCCCAACTATACATACAATACGATGGGGGCTAATTTAGCTACCGCTAATCAGAAAAGAGATCTTGGAGTCATCATGGATAGTTCTCTGAAGACGCCTATGCAGTGTGCAGCGGCAGTCAAAAAAGCGAAGAGGATGTTAGGAGTCATTAAAAAGTGGATAGAGAATAAGACGGAGAATATCTTATTGCCCTTATATAAATCCATGGTACGCCCACATCTTGAATACTGCGTACAGCTGTGGTTTCCTCATCTCAAAAAAGATATACTGGCATGAGAAAAGGTTCAGAAAAGGGCAACTAAAATGATTAGGAGGTTGGAACAGGTCCCATATGAGGAAAGATTAAAGAGACTAGGACTTTTCAGCTTGGAAAAGAGGAGACTAAGGGGGGATATGATACAGGTATATAAAATCATGAGTGGTGTGGAGAAAGTGAATAAGGAAAAGTTATTTACTTGTTCCCATAATATAAGAACTAGGGGCCACCAAATGAAATTAACGGGCAACAGGTATAAAACAAATAAAAGGACGTTCTTCTTCACACAGCGCACAGTGTCCTCCTTGTCTGAGGAGGTTGTGAAGGCTAGGACTATAACAAGGCTTAAAAGAGAACTAGATAAATTCCTGGAGGTTAAGTCCATTAATGGCTATTAGCCAGGATGGGTAAGGAATGGTGTCCCTAGCCTCTATTTGTCAGAGGGTGGAGATGGATAGCAGGAGAGAGATCACTTGATCATTACCTGTTAGGTTCACTCCCTCTGGGGCACCTAGCATTGGCTGCTGTCAGCAGACAGGATACTGGGCTGGATGGACATTTGGTCTGACCCAGTACGGCCATTCTTATGTTCTTATGGAAGGAAGAAAGCAGCTTCCTTTGTAGATGTAAGCAGAGTCAGGATGAGCTCTACCCTACATCTGGTGGTGAATTATGGCAAGTGTGGAAAAGAACTCCAGGGGCTGATCTTGTTTGCATAGGCACACCCACCCGCTTGGCATGAAATAACAGCAACTGAAAGTGGTTACTTTGGCTGGTGTGGGATCCCCAGTTTCTTTGTTATTGGGGCAGGAAGACTAAAGTTTTGTTACCCTGATTCTGTGAATCAAGGCCAGTGGAACTGTTGTATGACAGAAGGACTGAGTGAGTCCTTCACCATTACCTAAGTAGCACTTGCTTGACAAGGGGCATGGGTTACAAAACCCAGTGAATTGAGAGAGGATGTGGACAGGTATTTGTACCTGATTGTATGAGCGGCCCTCTTAGGGCTTGAAACACCACCTTCTCTCTCCACTGTTGAATGTAAGAGCTAACTTTGATTCCATTCTAGGAGTCTAGTTACAGGCTGCTGAGCTGAATTCACTTTGGGCCAATGGTGCATCAGCACTAGGGCTCCCTTCCTCTGAGCTGAAATCACTAAGAGCTGAAATCACACAAGACTTAAACTTATTAAGTGGGGGAGCCTGAAGCTACATTGCTAAGCAGCTGGCGGAGCAATTTGTGGGGATGATTGGAGGAGCAGTGAGCAGTGTGGAGCCTTGTGGGGATGGTTGGAGGAGCTCAAGGAATGGTGAGTGGAGCTGTTTGCGGGGACGGCTGGAGTGGCTCACAGGTTGCAGAGCGGAGCAGCTTGTAGAGCAGAGCGGTTTGTAGGACAGCAGGAAGTGGACTGGCTTGTGGTGAAGGCTGCAGTGGAACCCCATGGGGAGACGGCTGGCCTCGGATCATGTAAGGTGCCCCTTAACACCCTGCGTGCCCCCCTTTTACTCTGGGGCTGCACTGACCAGGGACAGAGACTTTGGGGGTTGTTGGACTTTTGGGACTTTGGGTGGTTGCTGGTCCCAAGAGACTTTGGGGGTGTTGGACTTTGGGGACTCTGGGTGATTTTTGGGTTGCTGGATTAAAGAACCAAAGGGAAAGGACACAGCCCAATTTGCTGGGGTGGGGTTTTTTTTTTTTTTTTGCTCATGGTTTGTGTTATGAATCCTGTTTGTGGTGTTTTTCCAATTTAATGCTGATGTCGTTTACCTCATGTTATTAAACATTTTCTGCTACATTCAGACTCTGTGCTTGTGAGAGGGGAAGTATTGCCTCTTAGAGGCACCCAGGGGGTGGTATGTAATTGTCCCCAGTCACTGGGTGGGGGCTCAAGCCGGTTTTGCATTGCGTTATTGAAACAGAACCCCTAGATACAGAACCCGGCCCTTGTTGCTGCCAACTTAGGTGAGCAGAAGGGTTACATATATTTATTATCAACGTATTAGAGGACGTGGACAAGAGTGGCAAGACTGAACAGTAATGTCACAGGAGGTTGCAACATACCTCGCTGAGTTGGTAAAAAGATGGGTAGATGCTGAGGTGACAGCCTCAGGTGCCATCATTAGTCAGACTCTGCAGGTCTTGTCAGGCTTGTCCAACAAACAGAGAAATCAGGATCTGATATTTTTAATGTGATAAACCAGCCGAAAATGGGAGGGTGAGTTTGAAAACTTTAAAGAGTAAAAACATTTGGGAGTTTTTGTTTTTAACCTTCTCAGTAAAGGAAAACTGTCACAGGTGCTAGCAATAGCCTTCTTCTGGCCTCCCACTGGGACAGCTGTGAGGGAAATCCATACTCTTGTGCTATGGTCCCCTGAGTGTGCTAAGCTTCTGAAGCATCAATGGAATCCAGGCACTGCCCCAACCTTGGGATCCTTAGGCACAGTCTCAGGGCCAGACCTGCAATCTGCCTCCCTCCTCCCCCGAGTGTTGGAACCTGCTCCCAGCTGTCTAGCCCTTCTGGGAGGAGTGCTCACCCTTCAGACTATCCGGTATTTAAACACACCCTCTCCCAGCACTCTATCCAACAGGTGTGAAGCTCCTGGTTTACTGTTCCAGGGCCACCGTGGTGGTTGTGAACATGTAACACATACTGGTAATCAGACTTTCTACTGATTTTAGCACTCAATCATGTGCAGTGCAGGGAATCCAGATCATATAGAAAAAATAAACCATTCTAAAGCCATTATCCCTCACTAGCTCACCCTTCCTGTGGGAGTCCTTGGGGGAACATCTATGTTCTGTCAGGCAGGCAGGGTCCTCTGTCCCCTTTGCCTACCCTGCCCTAGCAGCAGCCTCCCTTATCTTAATCCAGTGCAAAATGGCTCTCTCCCCAGTTTCCCCTTATGAGTCATAGAATCATAGAAGATTAGGGTTGGAAGAGACCTCAGGAGGTCATCTAGTCCAACCCCCTGCTCAAAGCAGGACCAACACCAACTAAATCATCCTAGCCAGGGCTTTGTCAAGCCAGGCCTTAAAAACCTCTAAGGATGGAGATTCCACCACCTCCCTAGGTAACCCATTCCAGTGCTTCACCACCCTCCTAGTGAAATAGTGTTTCCTAATATCCAACCTAAACCTCCCCCGCTGCAACTTGAGACCATTACTCCTTGTTCTGTCATCTGCCACCACTGAGAACAGCCAAGCTCCATCCTCTTTGGAACCCCCCTTCAGGTAGTTGAAGCCTGCTATCAAATCCCCCCATACTCTTCTCTTCTGCAGACTAAACAAGCCCAGTTCCCTCAGCCTCGCCTCATAAGTCAGGTGCCCCAGCCCCCTAATAATTTTCGTTGCCCTCTGCTGGACTCTTTCCAATTTGTCCACATCCTTTCTGTAGTGGGAGGCCCAAAACTGAACACAATACTCCAGATGTGGCCTACCAGTGCTGAATAGAGGGGAATAATCACCTCCCTCGATCTGCTGGCAATGCTCCTACTAATGCAGTCCCTTAAACTCCTGTTGGGGTCACATGCTTCATTTGTTCTGTCTTTTGGTAACTTTCCACATCTCCCAGCCTCGTCCCCACCCTACAGACAAGAGGAGGAAATGTCTTCTCCCAGCTACAGCAAAGTCATTGTTCCAAGGGGGTTTACATTGAATAGATAATAATTGAGTGCTCATTTACCATTGTCTTTGGCCTGGCAGAGATGTAACACAATCCTGCTAAGTCATGGTGGATCCACACAGATAGAGGCTTTCCATGACACAGTAGTTTCATCATACAACTTCATAAAATTATCCACAGTTCAGAAGTGGTACAGACAGAAACCCCAAATCCTCACAAAAACATCAAAACAAAGCCCCAGAACCTCAAGGGGCCATGCAACCAGCTGGGGATCACCAAAACGCAGCAAACTCCAGTCATGCAATTTTCTACCTCAAGAACACTGGGACCCCTAGCACAGGAAGTGCAGATGGCACAGAGCATTAAATCTTAATGCTATCTGAGAATTCTTCTTTTTGCTACCATATCAGTACATAGGGAGGCAGAATCTCAGGTCCATCATGCTCTGTTCATCATATGTAACGTTAATATTTTGTCTCAATTATTTTTAGTAAAAGTCACAGAAAGGTCACAGGCAATAAACAAAAATTCAGGGAAGCTCATGACATGTCTGACTTTTTTTTAAATAAAGGAGAAGTGATTATCCAGGTGGGGGGAAGGGCTGGCAACTCAAAGCTTCGGGGCCCCTGCCGCTCACAGCAGCTGACAACTGCGGGACTCCACAGACCCCAGCAGCTGACAGCTCTAAACCCACCGTCTGGAGCATGGGGCTGAAGCTGAAGTGGAAAATGCCACAGAGGTCTCAGAAAGTCATGGAATCCATGAGCTCAGAGACAAAAATCTAATCCTTAATCATATGTAACACTATTCCTCATCTGCCAATCCATTATTAGGCAGGAAGACTAGTCTATCCCATCCACCCTCTCAGTTTGGGTTGGAAACTTCACTTTCATAGTCACCTGACCAATTTAAGTAAGTTATACCCACCTTCCAAACCCAGACAAAATGCTCATTTATAAACAACCCACTGTCCAATAACTGGCTATGCCCCAGAACTCGACTTTCCTTATTCATCAGACAATATTAATCATTACTAGCTTACCAGGGACAAGAGAAGAGCATTGAAATATCTGTAGAACTTAATATACTTCACTTGCATTCAATGGCTGGGAAAAAATCTAAAATGTAGAAGCACCTATGAGCCTATTAAATTCTTATTTGTTTCACTGTAACTTTAATTGGCACAGACATATTTTAGCTTTAATGTTATTCAGTAAACTTAATTTAGTTAAACATTTTGCTGATTACACTGATTGGTTTTGATGTTAACTAACCTGATATAAAAATTGTTGATTCTTTTTCATGGTTGAAGTGAGTGTTCCTGATGAGGCAGGATAAGTTCTGGTTTGAATTCTCTGTTATAATAATAGAAGTCTGTGTTTCAAAGAGGCCACTCTCTCCTCTGGATTTTGACTCAGAAAAAGAAGGTAAATGCTGCCCGCTGAGACTTCGCCAAAGGACCTCGGGCTCTGGATACCATCCTGATGACTGACACATGACTCGAATCCCTCCTTCTTGATATCCATCAACAGATATGAGAGGGTTGGATCCTAGGCCTGGAAGAGAATGGGACAAATCTATGTTAATTCTATATGTTTTATCGGGGGGCTGGTAGTGACCCCTATTTTTAGGTTGCCTCACATTTTCATATTATACGGGATTCTGGTGACCCGTTAATTGACAGCTATCATACCCCCACCATTTGAAACAGGCCTTTGATTTTCAGTCAGGTGCCAGCCCTCAGCCTAGGGAAGTACCTCTCCTTACTCCCATGAAATTCCAGTCAGGTTTTGCTAAGAAGAAACTTAAAAATTGCCATTTCCCTTCTTTCACTTGTGTTGCTCCTGACAGAGTGATAACTAATACTTTCATAAAGACCATGCTCGCACAGCTACCAACACAGTACCCTGTGCTGTGAGATTGCCTTGGAGCTGACAGAGCAGTTGTAGCAGGATGTGGGGAGCAGTGGGTTTCCTCCAACCACCTCTGAACCCAACACTCTGGGATGCTCATCTCCCCATGCTGAGGGCTCCATATGCGGTAACAGCTCCCCAGACTTTCAGTGGTGGGGACAGACAGAGGCATACTGGTTTTCACCTGACCATCTCTGTATCCAATACCTCGACTCAGTGGCCTATACACTGCTCCACACTTTGGGAAGTCAGTCTGTGGCTGCTACTGCTGTGAGACCTGGAGCTCAAATGATAGTGGACTATGTTGCAATGGTGAAGGTTGAGAGCTCACAACCTATTGATTATGTGTGATGATGGTGTTGTTTTAGATGCACATTATAAAATACAGTTTCACATTTTTCATAAACCACTAGGAGATTATGTACCAAAAACTCTATTAACAGAATTGTATTTAGATTGGAAAGTCGGGCCCTCAGTAGTTAGGACATTCCAGAGTGAAGGTGGCCTGTACAACCTTAATTCTCAATCTTTAATTACATCAGGACATACTATTATTTCCACAGGACCCTTGCCTCATTTAGGAAGACTAAAGAACGGGGGGAGGTGCAACTGTAAATCAACCCTTTCCTAACATTTGAGTTCTTCACTGTGCACCCTAAATAACATTCTTTTTACTTGATATTTAAAATATAAACATTCAGCACAAAGGCTAAGTTTTTATTAGGGCTATTGATTAATTGCAGTTAACTCATGCGATTAACTCAAAAAATTAATCGTGATTAAAAAAAGTAATCATGATTAATCGCAATTTTAATCACACTTTTAAAAATAGAATGCCAATTGAAATTAAATATTTTGCATGTTTTTCTACATTTTCAAATATATTGATTTCAGTTACAGCACAGAATACAAAGTGTACAGTGCTCAGTTTATATTATTTTGTATTACAAATATTTGCACTGTAAAAGTGATAAACAAAAGAAATTTACCTCAATTTACCTCATATAAGTACTGTAGTGCAATCTCTTTATTGTGAAAGTGCAATTTACAAATATAGATTTTCTTTGTTACATAACTGCAATCCAAAACAAAACAATGTAAAACTTTAGAGCCTACAAGTCCACTCAGTCCTACTTCTTATTCAGCCAATTGCTAAGGCAAACAAGTTTATTTACATTTACAGGAGATAATGCTGCCCTCTTCTTATTTACAAAGTCACCAGAAAGTGAGAACAGGTGTTCGCATGGCACTTTTGTAGCCAGCATTGCAAGTGAAGGGTATGCTTGTGTTCATTTTAAACAAAATGTGATTTAGAAGGTACTTATGCATAAGGAAGCATGCTGCAGCTCACCACCCTAGGAACATTCTAGAAAAGGCCGAGGGGAGGAGGGTGAGCGCAACATGTGGAGTTGAGAAGTATAAGCATGTGATGAACAAATCCATGTATGGAAAAGTTAAATATGATTGGTTAGAGGTTTGAGTTATGTAACTTGTTATGTAAGTGCCATGTGCTATAAAATAGCAGTTGTAGGGGCTCCTTGCTGGAGGAACTCTGGCTGATTTTTGTACTAGGGGCTCTCCCTTTGTTCACATTGAATAATGTCTTGTTGAATTGAATTGAATGGAATCGAAGACCCTTGATTCTGCCCGGCATCGGACTCATTTGGGAACCACAAAATCCCAACACAAGGTATTTATGTGCCAGAGGCACATGCTTCCATGCTGATGACACTCGGTAAAAAAATAATGTGTTAATTAAATTTGTGACTGAACTCCTTGGCGGAGAATTGTATGTCTCCTGCTCTTTGTTTTACCTGCATTCTGCCATATATTTCGTGTCATAGCAGTCTCAGAGGATGACCCAGCACATGTTGTTCGCTTTAAGAACACTTTCACTGCAGATTTGACAAAACACAAAGAAGGTACCAATGTGAGATTTCTAAAGATAGCTACAGCACTTGACCCAAGGTTTAAGAATCTGAAGTGCCTTCCAAAATCTGAGAGGGATGAGGTGTGGAGCATGTTTTCAGAAGTTTTAAAAGAACAACACTCTGATGCGGAAACAACCGAACCCAAACCACCAAAAAAGGAAATCAGCCTTCTGCTGGTGACATCTGACTCAGATGATGAAAATGAACATGCATCAGTCCGCACTGCTTTGGATTGTTATAGAAAAAATCCATCATTAGCATGGATGCATATTCTCTGGAATGGTGGTTGAAGCATGAAGGGACATGTGAATCTTTAGTGCATCTAGCATCTGTGATGCCGGCTACAATGATGCCACATGAATACCTGTTCTCGCTCTCAGTTGATATTGTAAACAAGAAGCAGGCAGCATTATCTCCTGCAAATGTAAACAAACTTGTTTGTCTGAGCGATTGGTCTGAACAAGAAGTAGGACTGAGTGGACTCATAGGCTCCAAAGTTTTCCATTGATTTATTTTTTAATGCAGTTATTTTTTGTACATAATTCTACATTTGTAAGTTTACCTTTCATGATAAAGAGCATTACAATACTGGTATTAGGTGAATTGAAAAATACTATTTCTTTTGTTTTTTACAGTGCAAATATTTGTAATAAAAATAAAGTGAGCACTGTACACTTTGTATTCTGTGTTGTAATTGAAATCAATATATTTGAAAATGTAGAAAACATCCAAAATATTTAAATAAATGGTATTCTCTTATTGTTTAACAGTGTGATTAACCACATGATCAATTGAGATTAATTTTTTTAATCTCTTGACAGTCCTAGTTTTTATACCTTCATTAGAAGGAAATACAATAATTTATTTCCAAATTCAAAATAGCCTTGAATGCAGAAAACTATATTAATACTTTAAAAAGAAACAACCCCCACCACCAAAACCACACCAAACCAACCAACCAATCAAAACTTGGCTAATGATAGAGCTGGTCAAAGAAGGGGGGGCATAATTTTTAAAACTGATCTCCATCTCTGTTATACAACCGATTCCGACTCTACATAATCACTTTTAAGTGTTCTTAAAATCCAAAACAGTTCCCGGAATAAAAATTCATTGAAGAGATGTTAAGTGCTAAAGGGCATATTCAAACAATACAGAACTTAAAAGGAAATAACTAGTTAAGTATTTAATTCTAACAATCACCACACACCCAGACATTCATCTTACTTAGCACACCTTGATTTAGTCCAGGGGTGGGCAACCTTTCAGAAGTGGTGTGCCGAGTCTTCATTTATTCACTCTAAGTTAAGGTTTCACGTACCAGTAATACATTTTAACGTTTTTAGATGGTCTCTTTCTATAAATCTTTAATAGATAACTAAACTATTGTTATATGTAAAGTAAATAAGGTTTTTAAAATGTTTAAGAAGCTTAATTTAAAATTAAATTACAATGCAGAGCCCTCCGGACCAGTGTCCAGGACCCGGGCAGTGTGAGTGTCACTGAAAATCAGCTCACGTGCCGCCTTTGGCACGCGTGCCATAGGTTGCCTACCCATGATTTAGTTCAATAATGCAAGAGCATTCAACTAAAATAACTGTACTGTTTTAACTAAACCTACATAACTTATTTTGTTGCATCACCCGTGTGTAGAGAAGCCTCGGATATTAATAATATCACCAATTAGCACTCAGTTTCAACCTCACTTCTTTGGGAAAGATGGCTGGTAAAATGGTCATAATGATGCAGTTTCAGCCACAACTTTTTACTTCACTTTTTCCCCCTAAATCCTTTTCTGTCAGGTTTTGGAATGGAATTACGACTGGTAAGTGCTGGTATCAGTAGTTAATATCTTCTAGTGATGGATTCAGGAAAGGTGGTCAATGCTGATTTCATTATTATATCTATCAGCAACCTATTTATGTCACACACCATGTTTAATTTCTTGTGTCTCATAGGGGCGAACAAATTGCCTGTACATGATTTTGCTCCTTCCTCTCTGAGGCCCCACAGAGTAGTTCTAAGTGATTTCTCTTCCTTCCTGCAACGTTCTGTATGGGTCAGTCTTAGTTTGTCACTGCTTCTGTTATAACTCAGATTGACTGAGAGTCGTCATGGATTGCTGCACTACTCATTTTACTTTGATTCGCATGAAGGGATGCTGTGGAATTCTCATCACCGGAGCTTTTTAAGAACAGGTTGGGCAAACACCTGTCAGGAATGTCCTAGGTATACTTAACCCTGCCTCAGCATGGGAGGATGGACTAAATGAGTTGTTGAGGTCCCTTCCATCCTGACATTTCTATGAGTCTATGTATCTCCTCTTCATTCAATGACAGGTTGTCTGTCTCTGTTTTCTTACTGACTAACGATGGTTGGAACTTAAGCAGTAAACTGGGTAAAATAAAAAAGAGACAGACTGAAATGTTGGTAATCAGGAGAAACCTTTACAGAAGTAGTCAGTGTCAATCCATCATTTCCATGATGGTAGAGAGCCTCAAGATCTTACTGGATCCTTTGTTATGTCAGGATTTTCATACAACCATATGGTTGTATAACTCCTCTCAAATATGGCAACGTGCCTATCCTGCAGTCCTTATTTTCCAACTTGGACAATGAAGAGTATACAAAAATACCTCTAATACAGAAATACACAGGTTGGAAACTTCCAACTCATTTGCAAAACTTATACACTAAGGCCGTTTCTTCTACTGGGAAATAACTGATAGCAAATAAGGAATTCTGGGAAGTGATATTGAAATAAGGGGAGGAAGTGCAGCCTCAGGATAAAATATCAATACAATTTACTGACCTGCTACCTTCAGTTCCAATACAGCTTCTCCATAAAAAGAACTTGATTGAAAAAAACACACGTATTGTCCTTCGTCAGAGGGTCTGATATTGTGTATCCTCAAGGAAACATTTCCATCTCTGATGCTGTCTCTCAGAAATTCTGTCCTTCCCTGATATTCTGACATCTGCAAAACATTCAGTTCCTTCCCATGCTGATACAGGTGCACGACTGAGGAGAATTGGTACCTGAACCATCTCACCTCCATGTTCTCTGCACTCATCCTAGGGGACAGGTGACAGGGTAACACAATGTCCTCACCTGCAGTGGCTATTATGGGGTGGCCAGGTCCAATCACTTGAAAGTGAGCTGTGGAATGTACCAGTAAACAAACAAACAAACAGAGAGATTGAGGGAGAGATATTGAGAGGGAGAGCAAGAATTGTATCTAGTAAGTCAATGAAAAGTCAACAATCATTTCTGCGGGAGGAGAACCCCATTGTAGGGACAGGAACAGCTGCTCTCCTGACACCCACATTTGTGGGACTCTGTGGTGGGGCACACAAACCCCACACTCTCCAGGTAAGGGTTAATGTGGGCCCCAATCAGCCCCACATCACCCCACTACACCTGCAGTCGGTGCCAGGGAAGGGGTTAAAAGGGCAGAGCCCAGCTCAGCTTATGGCTGTCCTGGAGAGAGAGTAGATCTCCAGCTTTCACTCAGAGAGAAGCCTGGCTGGGCCAGGGACTGACTAGACACTGCCATGGCCAGAGCCTCCCTAAGGGAAGCTGGGTCTGTCACTAAACAATGATTTGATTTGTCACCGGTGACTTGCCTGCTGGCACTGAGTAAACCTGCGGCTGGTGGTGCTGTGCCTGAAGCAGGAAGCAGCTAAATAAAGCCCTTTCCTGTCCTTTCACCTGAATAAGGAGCCAGTGGTGGTTTGTTCCCAACTCAGTAGTGACCTGGGCACACGTGGTGAAAAATGTGGGCATCGATCTAAGCCTTGTGGAAGCGAGAAGCCCAACTGGTCCATATCAATGACCCCCTCAAGGTCTGATGGGGTGGTTTGGTGCCACATGGATCTGGACTTGGAGTTAAAGTGGATGGTGGAGAACCACCAGCAGCAGGCCAACTAAGAGCAACCACAACAGCCATCGCTGAGCAACAACAATAGCAGCAGAACTGGGATCTGGTGGCCCAGAAACAGGAACAGTGGCAGTGCCTGGTTCAGCAAGTTTTGACTTCCTCACCACCTCCAGAGTGACTGGGCTGCGGGCCCCATCCCACTGACTCCAGTTGTTCCAGCAAGACTTATTCAGATAGGCCCAGAGGATGACCCTGAGGCCTCTCTCATGACTTTTGAGTGGGTTGCCATGGTGGCACAGTGCCTGCCTGAGCAATGGGCCATGGTTGGCTCAATTTTAACCATGGCAGCACAGGCCACATAATGAAGCCTTGATATGGTTGTGGTCATGGACTATGCCCAGGTCAAAATGGCCATTTGGATGCCTGGACGTCACTGAGAGCACCAACCCTTTTGGGAACAAGAGTATCCCTGAGGAGTCCAGCTTTTATGGTGGCCCAGAAGCTTTGGCACCTGTACTGGTGGTGCCTGAAGTCAGAGATATTATCCAGTGCTGAAGTTGTGGAACTCATCCTGATGGATCACTCTGCAAAAATATTCCCAGAGTGTGTTGGGAGGTGGCGGGGGGCGGGGGACCACTTGGTACATGTTACTGGGCTCACTGAGAAGAACATTTATTTACAGTGCATCCATGGCAATGTGAAGCCTGACCCAAGTGACCAGATCCATCTGGCTACAGGGGAATGTCTGGGTCCTTACCAGTGGGACTGGTCTCAACCCTCCCTCGCCCAGTCATTCTGAGCTGAGAATGGGAGTACTTTGGGGAGGTACTGATGAGCCCCCAGATACTCCAACCCCAGCTTCCCCTGTGAAGGGGGTCCAGGAACCTGGCAATCAGAAGAATCAGGTCTGATAGTGGGGAATTATGATTGCTCCCCCAGATTCCAAACCAGGCAATGTGCCAACTGCAGCTCCCCTGGGGAAACTGGACATCTTTTCATAAAGCTCTGACTTTGTGGGAGAACAGCTTTCTGAAAATGGTGCCCTGTCTGAAAGTGGTGGCAGCTGAAAAAACCTTTTGTTCCTTAAATGAAACTGGGGACCCAGTGATGGTTCATCTCCAGCTCAGAAGCAAGATGGTCACTGATTCCTTCTTCCTAATTCCTCCACTTCACTTACAAGTGGGAAGCAGTGAACAGGTACCCAGGCAAAGTACACTAGTACCGACACAGCTCAGCTAGTTTCACATCAGGCGGATTGAACTGAGCTCCAATTCATCTCAGACCAGGCTCTGCTGGTTACTCAATGGGGAGTGGGGGGTAGAAGATATCATTACAGGTCATTTTCAGTGAAGAATCCAGTCTTGGGAACTCATTTTCCTCTGTGTCTGATGGAGATTAAGTCTGTTGACCTTCAAGACACACAGTCAGGTCTATATCTTCTCCTAGGCTTTGAGAACAGGGTGAACTGAGGATGTTGTAGGTGGTAGGATAGCCCACTTTCCAATTTGTGAAAAACAAGAACTGAGAGTTGGAATTGCCGCTGCCCTGCTCCTCTTTCCCCGTCCGCCACTTGCTGCTCTCTCCACCTCCTTCCCCCAAGGGCAAAGCAGGGCTCTATGGGGGAGGAGTGACTGGATGACAGGATGGGGGAAGGAAGAGCTGAGCTCCGGGGATGGGGGTGACTGAGGCAGGACAGGGAAGAAGAGCCAAGCTCCGGGGTGGGGGTGACTGGGGCAGGACAGGGGAGGGAGAGCCAAGCTCCAAGGGTGGGGGTGAGTGACTCGGGCAGGATGGGGAAGGGAGAGGCGAGTTCTATGGGTGTGGGGGTGACTGGGGCAGGATGGAGAAGGGAAAGCCAATCTCCAGGGGTGGAAGAGTGACCGGTGTAGGATGCGGGAGGGAGAGTCACACTCCAGGCATGGTAATGACTGGGGCAGGATGGGGAAGGAAAAGCCACATTCTAGGGTTGAAGCAGTGACTAGTGCAGGATGGAGGAGGCAGAGCCGAGTTCCAGGGGTGTAGGGGTGACTGGGGCAGGAGGTTGGAGGGAGAGCCGAGCTCCAGGGGTGGGGGTGACTTGGGCAGGATGGGCAAGGGAGAGCCAAGCTCCAGGGGTGGGGTAGTGACTGGGGCAGAGCGAGGGAGGGAGAGCCGAGCTCCAGTGGTGGGGGTGTCTGGGGAAGGATGGGGGAGGGAGAGCCAAGCATGAGGGGTGGAGGAGTGATTAGGGGAGGACGGGGGAGAGAGAGCCGTGCTTGAGGGGTGCAGGTGACGTGATTAGGGTTACCATACGTATGGATTTTCCCGGACATGTCCGGCTTTTTGGTCTTCAAATCCCTGTCCAGGAGGAAATTCCAAAAAGCTGGACATGTCCGGGAAAATAGGGAGGGGTCGTGGGGGTTGGGTCTGGGCTGGAGCCGGAGCCGGAGCCGCTGGGGCCGGTGGTGTTCGGCCAGGACTGGTGTCGGTGCCAGGCCGGAGCCGCTCGGCCGGAACCGGGGCCGGAACCGAGCTGGACCAGAGTCGCTGGGACCGGGGCTGAGGGTGCTTGGCCGCCGGCTGGTGCCGGAGCCGCTCAGCCAGGGTCGGAACCGGAACTGGGGCCCGAGCCGAGTTGGGCTGGAGCCGCCGGGGCCAGGGTGGGCAGGAGCCTCTCGGCCAGAACCAGGGCCGGCTCCCCAGGGCCCGAGTTGAGCCGGGCCAGAGATGCCAGGGCCAGAGCCAGAGCCTCTTGGCCAGGGGAGGCCAGACTGGGCCGCGTCTCCTCGCGCCCCCCCCCCCCCCCCCGCCACTGCCCCAGCTTACCTGCTGCCCCCCTGTTTCAGGCTTCCCGTGAATCAATTGTTCGTGGGGAGCATTCAGGGGGAGGGGGCGGACTAGGTGGTCTGGATCGAGCAGTGCCAGAGGGCTCTTTGTGCGCCAAAGGAGTCTCTGGTCAGTGACCCAGTTCTGGTAAACCCAGACTTTGACAAGCCCTTTACGGTGTTTACTGATGCCTCAGACACAGGGCTGGGTGCAGTGTTAATGCAGGTGGATGAAAAAGGGGAGAGACACCCCTTCTTGCATAGCTCAGTGATGGGGGTGTCTATGGAGCTAAACTGGGGCACAAATCTTCGATAATACAGCGCCATCCCAATAAAGGCCTGGACCTGCTTTTTGGTTTGCGGCGTGGGCCAGTTTCTGATCGCCTCCACCTTGGTTCATTCTGGCTTTAGGTAGCTGCTCCCCACCCAGTGGACCAGGCAAGATACTTCAGCCATCCCCACCTTGCACTTCTCAGCATTTATGGTCAGCCCATCCTCTTGGAGTCAGTCCAACACTTGTTTAACCTGGGACACATGGTCCTCCCTAGTCTGGCTAAAGACACAGATATCATCAATGTATGCCATGGCAAAACTCTCCGTCCCGCTCAGTAGCTGATCCACCAGACGCTGAAAGGTAGCAGGCACCCCCTTGAGGCTGAAAGGCAGAGTCAGGAACTCATAGATCCCCAGAGGGGTGATAAAGGCAGATATCAGCCTCACATCTGCATCCAGTGGCACTTGCCGGTAGCCCTTTTTAAGATCCATGGTGGTAAAGTAGCGAACTCCTCCCAACTTGACTAGGAGCTGGTCAGGCCTGGGCATGGGGTAGGCATCAGATACAGTGATGGCATTACGCTTCCGATAGTCCACACAGAACTGGATCAACCCATCCTTTTTGGGGACCAGCACCACAGGCGAGGCCCGAGGGCTGGAAGATGGCTGGATCACCCCCAAAGCCAGCATGTCCCTGACCTCTCTTTCCACATCCTGAGCAGTTTCCCCTGTGACTCGGAAGGGAGAGCATGTTACAGGCGGGTGCGATCCTGTCTCTACCCGGTGGACACTCAGATTAGTGAGTCCAGGCTGGTTGGAAAACAGCTGTCGGTACAAATGCAGTACCCCTCTGATCTCAGCTTGCTGGGCAGGGGTTAGTTGATCAGAGAGGGGAATTGCTTCCAGGGAGAGCCAGCTCCTGTCTCAGGGAATAGATCTACTAATGGGTCATCTCCCTGCTCCTCCCAATGTCCATACACAGCTAACACCACATTCCCCCATCATAATATGGCTTCATCATATTAACATGGTACACCTGGTGGATGTGTGCCAGTTTAGACAGTTCCACCACATAATTTACCTCATTTAGTTGCTTGACAACCTTGAAAGGGCCTTTCCAGGTGGCCTGTAGTATGTTTCTTCTCACTGGGATGAAAACCATCACCTGGTCTCCAGTGGCGTAGGCACAGGCCCGTGCCATGTGGTCATACCAGACCTTCTGTTTCCTCTGGGCTCTGGCCAGATTCTCCTTGGCCAATCCCATGATCTCAGCAAGTCTTTCACGGAAAGTCAAGACATACACTACCACATACTCCCTGATTCTCCATCGGGAGTGGCCTTCCCCTCCCATTCATCTCTCATCAGGTCCAGGGGCCCCCTTATCCTTCTTCCATATAACAGTTCAAAAGGCGAAAACTCACTAGACTCCTAGGGCACTTCCCTGTACGCAAACAGCAGGTGAGGTAAGTACTTGTCCCAATGTTGTGGGGGCTGGTTCATAAAGGTTTTCAGCATCAACTTTAGAGTTCCATTGAACCTCTCCACCAGGCCATTGTACTGGGGGTGATAGCTGAGGCTCAGATGTGCCGGACCCCACATTTTTCCCACAAGCAGTGGAGTAGCGCTGACATGAAGTTGTATCCTTGGTCTGTCAAGACTTCCTTGGGGAACCCCACTTGGCTGAAAATGATCAGCAGTGCATCTGCCATGGTGTCTGCTTCCATAGAAGACAAGGCCACTGCCTTGGGATAGCGGATAGCAAAATCTACCACCACCAGAATGTATTTCTCCCCTGACCGGGTTGTCTTGCTGAGAAGGCCCCACTTTGTCCACAGCCAGCTTCTGAAAAGTCTCCTCTATAATGGGCAGAGGTCTCAAAGCTGCTTTCCCCTTGTCCTGGGCCTTCCCCACCCTCTGACAGGGGTCACAGGATCTGTAATACTGTTGGACTGTATTAAAGACTCCAGGCCAGTAAAAATTCTTTAGCAGCCTCTGCCTGGTGCACCAGATTTCCTGGTGCCCTTAGAGAGGGATGTCATGGACCAGGTACAGTAGCTTGCAGCGATACTTCTGGGGGACCACCAGCTACCTCTGGATCCCCCACGACACCACTTCCCTGGGGGAGCCCATTCTCGGTACAGGAATCCCTTCTTCCACAGGAACCTCTCCTGGCAACCTCTCCCCATGGTCTGTGCCGCACTGGGGCCAGCCAGGTCCTTTAGCTTCTGCAAGGATGGAACTTTCTGCAACTTGGCCTGGAACTCAGCATCTGGGGAAGGAATGAGGACCTGCTCCCTCTCACTGGCTGGGTCTGAAGCCGCAGCCCCCCTGAGCCTTGTCCCTGGGTGCTCTCTCCTGACTAGAGTACGGTCCTGTGTCTCTGGTGATGTACCATCCCCAATGTCAGGGCATACTGCCCCTCACTGGCTCTGGCTACGGGTCACAACTAGGATGTTATGGGGGTTGCTTGGCCAGTCCTCCTGATCAACACCTCAGTGGGCAAATGAGGGTGCATCCCAATATCCTTGGGGCCCTCCTTGGTCCCCCATTTCAGATGTACTCTCACCATGGGCACCTTGAATGGGGTCCCTTCCACACCTGTCAGGGTCAGATAGGTGTTGGGCAGGCTGGGCCAGCGTCACCTAGCGCCCGTGTCCCAGTATCCATTGACCTTCCTCCCATTCACCTCTATGGTAACAAGGCACTCGCTCCACAGGGACAGTCCCGCGCCCACCCTGTAAACTGAGAACCTTGAGTCAGGCGCATCGAGCCCCCCAGAGGAGTTGGTCTGGGAAATTCGTCCCTGTGGAGCAGTTGGTAAGCTGCCAGCTGTGACGATGCAGCTCTGGCGGGACCCAACTGAGAGTGTCAATTCAGGACAAATTGCTAAAACAGGGCAGTCACAGCCCAAGGCTGGGGTTTCTCCACCTTTAAGGCAAACCAAACCAGCCAGGCAAACAGGACTTCGGTCTCACCCCACTGGCTAACTACAAGTCACACAAACAATTCCCTTAGACACTCCAGTTTTCCAGTATCAGCAGCAGTGCCACTCGTTATGGGGACAAATAGTTATGAAAACCAATATCTCAATATACACAAAAAAGGTTCTCTCGATTCCAAAGGACCAAGCCCCAGACTCCAGGTCAATATACAACTCAGATCTTTCCCACAAATCACGCTGTTGCCAATCCTTTAGAATCTAAAATCTAAAGATTTATTCATAAAAGGAAAAAAGATAGAGATAAGAGTTAGAATTGGTTAAATGGAAGCAATTACATACAGTAATGGCAAAGTTCTTGGTTCAGGCTTGCAGCAGTGATAGAATAAACTGCAGGTTCAAATCAAGTCTCTGGGATACATCCCCAGCTGGGATGGGTCCTCAGTCCTTTGTTCAGAGCTTCAGTTTGTAGCAAAGTCCCTCCAGAGGTAAGAAGCAGGATTGAAGATGAAATGGAGATGAGGCGTCAACCTTATATAGTCTTTTCCAGGTGTAAGAACACCTCTTTGTTCTTATTGTGGAAAATTACAGCAAAATGGAGTCTGGAGTCACATGGGCCAGTTCCTGCATATTTTGCGGAGTCTGAAGGCATATTTGGGTGGGTCCATTGTATAGCTGATGGCCCTTAATGGGCCATCAAGCAGGCTAGGCAGAGCTAATCCCAGCTTGTCTGGGATGTCACCCAGAAACATAGCATAAGTTTGCCATACAGACAGTATAGAGCCAATATTTATAACTTCAACTACAAAACTGATACACACATACCGAGAGCATAATCATAACCCGTAAACCATAACCTTGTCTTAGACACCCCATTTGACCCCCTTTATACAAGATTTGGGTGCCACTACAGGACCTTGGTTGCAACAATGATCTATATGGTCCCAGTTTATGTCAATAACGTCACACCAGCCCCCCCTGCCTGGAAAGCCTTCCCCTCTTCTGGCTGTGTCTCTACCCAGTTAACCCTGTGTTGATCCTGTCTGCTCAGTCTGTCCTTGAGTTTGGGGCACTGGGTCCATATGTGGCCTCTCTGGCCATAGTAATAGCAGTTCATGTTCCGTTGGTCCCCTCAAGCAGGGCGGTTGGTCCTGATGCCTGTTGTTCCTTTTGGGAGGGGGTTCTCCATATTCCCCCTTTGGGGGGTCCCAAGGTGACTTTCTCTCTCTCTGCATCATGGTGGGCTTATTCTTTTGGGACTCTTCTTTTCTACCCCCTGACCAGCTGTCCACAAACTCGTTGGCCAGCTGCCTGCGCTCTAAAGGTCCTCTGGCTTTTTGTCCACCAACCATATCCTCAGGTTGGATGGGCAATGTTCATACAGTTGTTCCAGTACAATCAGTTTAACTATGTCTTCCTTAGTCTGGGCCCCATCTGCCCACTTGTGGATGTATCCCTCCATTAGGAGGAACAGTTCCAGATGTGTGTCCTCAGGGGTTTTACACTGACTCCAGAACTTTTTCCGGTATGTCTCAGGAGTCATCCCAAACTTGCGTAGCAGGGCCTTTTTGAACAGTTCATAGACCCCTGCCTCCACCTCTTCCATTCAGCTGTACATCCCCATGGCTTTGGGGTCCAGTAAGGGGGTGAGAAACCGGAGCCTGTCTGCAGGGTCAACCCTGTGCAGTTTGCAGGCCTTCTCAAAGGCAATCAGGAATTCATCTATGTCCTCACCTTCCTTAAACTGTGACAGGATGCGCTTATCAAACTCCATGAAGTCCTGGGTCCCTCCTCACTCACCGGAGCAGGGGGCTGCTGTTCCTCAGCCTTCCAACTCCAGTTCATGCTGCCGCTGTTTCTCCTGATCCTCCCGATTCTCCAGTTCATACTGATGCTGTTTCTCCCGATTCTCCAGCTCTTTCAGTTTTAACTCCCTCTCCCATTCCAGCTGCCTCAGCTCCAGCAATGGGGAGCTCTGCCGTGAGGATCCCCTGCTGGTCGCGGGGGTCAGGGTGCCCCCGGTGTTCACCGGGCTCCTTCCAGGCCCTCCCTTAGCCATAGGCTCTCTGAGCAATCCTCCTCCTCCAGCTGGGCAATCAGCTGTTCTTTGGTGAGGTTTCCAATGTGCAGGCCTCTCTGTTTGCACAGCTGTACCAGGTCCCTCTTAAGGCGATGGTTATACATCTTCCCGCTGTTCCCAAGTTGCTGTGGACTCACATGCCTGTGTGCTCTCAGCTCCCCATGGTTTCCAGGAAGAACCCCTAGTGTGCCAGCCTTTCTCCAGGTCACCACCTCTCTTCCAGGGTCAAGCCGCAGACTCCTCCCCCCCCGGAACCACCACCAGGGGAACCCCATAACTGCAACAGTCCTTCTTTCTCCCAGGGTCAAGCTGCAGACTCCTCTGCTTCTGGAATCGATCACTGCAGTCCCCAGTGGGACTCCATTACTGCAACAGTCCTTCTAGCTGGTCATACCCTCCCAGGGGTTAAGCGTAGCACTTCTCCACCCCCCAAAATCACTCCTCTTAGCCTTCAGCACACCTGGTCCTCATTAATTCCCCTTCATTTTACTACTCTCCAATCACTTACTGCAGGACGCACCATCCACAGGGTTCAGTACATCTCACCACTACCATCAGTTTTCACAGAGTGTGGGGGAGTCAGGGCCCCACACACCCCCACTTCCTGCAATTTACCGTGACTCTCAGCCAGCCAGTAAAACAGAAGGTTTATTAGATGACAGGAACACAGTCCAAAACAGAGCTTGTAGGTACAGAAAACAGAACCCCTCAGTCAGGTCCATCTTCAGGGTAGGGAGCCCAGACCCCAGTTCTGGGCCTCCCTCCGTTTCCCCAGCTAGCTCCAAACTGAAAAACCCCCTCCATCAGTCTCACCCAGTCACACACCCCTGGCCACTCCTCCAGCCTTTGTCCAGTTTCCAGGGCAGAAGGTGTCACCTGGCTCCAACCCCCTCCTGGGCTCAGGTTACCTGCTCACATATCATCCCTCAGGTGAAGTCACACCCTGATATTCCACTACCAGCCAGCACCAATGCAGACAGTACCAGTAAAACTCCCATGCAACATTCCCAGGTCAATACTCCTAACTCCCTATCCTGTCACACATGGGAAGGATGGGCGAGGGAGAGCTGAACTCCAGGGGTGGGGGTGACTGGGGAAGTAGGGGGAGGGAGAACCGAGCTCCAGGGGTGGAAGGGTGACTGAGGCAGGATGGGGGAAGATGAACAAAGCTCCAGGGGTGGAGGTGACTGGGGAAGGATGTGAGGGGGAGACCAGAGCTCCAGGGGTGGCAGAGTGACTGGGGCAGGATGGGGGAGGGACAGCCGTGCTCCAGGGGTAGGTGGGGGTGACTGGGGCAGGATGGGGGAGGGAGAGCCATGCTCTAGGGTTGGGTGGGGGTGACTGAGGAAGGACGGGGGAGGGAGAGTCGTGCTCCAGGGGTGGGTGGGGGAACTGAGGAAGGACGGGGGAGGGAGAGTCATGCTCCAGGGATGGGTGGGGGTGACTGAGGAAGGATGGGGGAGGGAGAGTCGTGCTCCAGGGGTGGGTGGGGGTGGCTGGGGCAGGATGGGGGAGGGAGAGTCATGCTCTAGGGTTGGGTGGGGGTGATTGAGGAAGGACGGGGGAGGGAGAGTCGTGCTCCAGGGGTGGGTGGGGGAACTGAGGAAGGACGGGGGAGGGAGAGTCATGCTCCAGGGATGGGTGGGGGTGACTGAGGAAGGATGGAGGAGGGAGAGTCGTGCTCCAGGGGTGGGTGGGGGTGGCTGGGGCAGGATGGGGGAGGGAGAGTCATGCTCCAGGAGTTGGTGGGGGTGACTGGGGCAGGACGGGGGAGGGAGAGTCGTGCTCAAGGGGTGGAGGGTGACTGGGGAAGGATGAGGGCAGCATCCTAGGGGCGGGACACAAGTTGGCTGAGAAAGAGGGCTGGGTGGTGAGTCCTGCCACCAGCCCCACTCCTCAAATGCTCTTCACAAGCCCTCTGCTTGGGCGCTGGCCTTCAGTACCTCTCTCTGCTGGAGCCAGGTAGTTGCTGGGAGCTCCTCCAACTCCAGTAGCAGCTGCTCTTCCTGCCTTCCCAGCGGCAGAAGGGAAGCAGATTGCAGATGGTTACTCAGATAACTGAACTTTTTGGTGTCTGGTGAGTAGTGCTGACTGGACACTGTCAAGTCCCCTTTTCGACTGGACTTTCCAGTTCAAAACCAGACACCCGGCAACCCTGGGATATATGGATTTTTCCAGGTATAGGGAGTATGTCAGTTTTCATGTAAAATCATTTGGTTTTACACCTAAATGGTGGAATCGACACACTTAGCTGAGCCAATAATTTGCACAAGAAACAACACAAAACACATTGAAAGAGTGAGAAAATTGCTACCTGATTCCAGTGTGTGAGCAGGTAGCAAAATGAAGAAGATGATGTAACCAGCCAGAGAAGAGCTCACAGTGGAGATCTGGAGGCATGTGGAAAACTTCATCTTCATTGTAACTTGTTCTGAATGACAGAATTAAAAGAGAAAAATTAACATATTGCAGAGACAAGTCAACTATCATCCTGGACTTTAAAGAATAGAATATTCTAAAACAGAACATAGTATATAAACCCTAGAGTATATAGATGTTACCAGTGAAACCACTTATTTAAACTTATTCATTAGTAAAACTTTAATGAACATTTGTGATTTAAAAACCAAACAAAACATATTGGATGGGAACTTGTAGTGCGAAGCATTAATCTGTTGCAATGTGCAGGGCTTGAATTAGATGGGTTCATGCTAAGTCAGAGACCTCACACTCTTTTTAGGCTCCCATCTTCACTAGAATGTCAGCTTCCTTTTAAAGTCACTCTCTAGCCCTTATGGTTATAAATAAAACTTTCAAAACACAAGACAAGTATAGAACGATAAAGCAATTCCTACCTGTATTTGTAGAAAACTTGAAACAAGAGCTGTGAGAGGACTGAGCTGCCCCATTCATCTCATCATTAATGTGACAAATCCCAAAGGGATGTAGACTCCTTGCAGATCAAGAGCCACCCAAGCCTGACAAATTCATTACACCTAAGACGTCACTGTCATTATATTTATCTATACAGAATGTTGTGTAAGGTATCAAATGAAAACATATTGAAATGGTTATCAGATTCATTGTGTGATGAATGTCTTGTCTTGAAGTCTTGTGAAGACCAAGATTATAACAGGGTTCAAAAAGAACTAGATAAATTCATAGAATACCAGGGTTGGAAGGGACTTCAGGAGATCATCTAGTCCAACCCCCTGCTCAAAGCAGGACCAATCCCCAGATAGATTTCCCCCCGATCCCTAAATGGCCTCCTCAAGGATTGAACTCACAACGCTGGGTTTAGCAGGCCAATGCTCAAACTACTGAGCTATCCCTCCCACCTCATGGAGGATAGGTCCATAGATGGCTATTAGCCAAGATAGACAGGGATGGTGTCCCTGGCATCTGTTTGCAAGAAGTTGGGACTGGACGACAGGGGATGGATCACTTGATGATTACCTGTTCTGTTCATTTCCTCTAGGGCACCTGGCATTGGCCATTGTTGGAAGACAGGAGACTAGGCTAGATGGACTTTTGGTCTGACTCATAGACTCATAGACTCATAGACTTTAAGGTCAGAAGGGACCATTATGATCATCTGGTCTGACCCCCTGCACGCTGCAGGCCATAAAACCATCCCCGCCCCTTCCCTGGACTCTGCTGCTGAAGTCCCCAATCCTGTTATTAGTGACCTCAATCGGCAGAGACCCTCCTGCTAGAGATCCCTGCCCCATGCTGCGGAGGAAGGCGAAAAACCTCCAGAGGCTCAGCCAATCTGCCCTGGAGGAAAATTCCTTCCCGACCCCAAATATGGCGATCAGTAAGACCCCGAGCATATAGGCAAGAGTCTCCATCCTGTCCCCTTTTAGCCATTATGCTATTTACCTACCATTGCTTGGTTTTCCTTGACAACTATGTTTTACCATTAAACCATTCCCTCCATAAACTTATCTAACTTAATCTTAAAGCCAGACAAGTCCCTCGCCCCCACCGTTTCCCTCGGAAGGCCGTTCCAATATTTCACCCCTCTGACGGTCAGAAACCTTCGTCTAATTTCAAGCCTGAACTTCCCCACGGCCAGTTTATATCCATTCGTTCTCGTATCCACGTTAGTACTAAGCTGGAATAATTCATCTCCCTCCCTTGTATTAATCCCTCTAATATATTTAAAGATAGCAATCATATCCCCCCTCAGCCTTCGCTTGGTCAGACTAAACAACCCAAGCTCCTCTAGTCTCCTTTCATACGACAGGTTTTCCATTCCTCTGATCATCCTAGTGGCCCTTCTCTGCACCCGTTCCAGTTTGAGTTCATCTTTTTTAAACATGGGAGACCAGAACTGCACACAGTACTCCAAATGAGGTCTCACCAGCGCCTTGTACAACGGAAGCAGGACCTCCTTATCCCTACTAGATATACCTCGCCTAATGCATCCCAAGACAGCATTGGCTTTTTTCACCGCCACGTCACACTGTCGACTCATAGTCATCCTGCGGTCTACAAGGACCCCTAGGTCCTTCTCCTCTTCCGTTACTTCTAACCAATGCGTCCCCATCTTGTAACTAAAATTGTTATTGGTCATCCCCAAATGCATCACCTTACACTTTTCACTATTAAATTTCATCCTATTTCTGACACTCCAATTCACAAGCTCATTCAAGTCTCCCTGCAGGATATCCCTATCCTCCTCCGAATTTACAACGCCTCCCACCTTCGTATCATCCGCAAACTTTACCAGCCTACTCCTGCAATCGGTTCCGAGGTCAGTTATAAATAGATTAAATAAAATGGGTCCCAAAACCGAACCTTGGGGAACTCCACTGGTAACCTCCCTCCAACCCGACAGTTCACCCTTCAATACGACCCGCTGCATTCTCCCCATTAACCAATTCCTTATCCATCTCTGGATTTTCAAATCGATCCCCATGTTTTTCAGTTTAACCAATAATTCCTCATGGGGTACAGTATCAAACGCTTTACTGAAATCCAGGTATATTAGGTCCACCGCATTTCCCTTATCTAATAAATCCGTTACCTTCTCAAAGAAGGAGATCAGATTCGTTTGGCACGATCTGCCCTTCGTAAAACCATGTTGTAAATTATCGCAATTGCCACTACCCTCCAGGTCCTCAACTAATTTCTCCTTCAAAATTTTCTCTAACACCTTGCACACTACAGATGTTAAACTAACAGGCCTGTAGTTACCCGGATCACTTTTTTTCCCTTTTTTGAAAATAGGAACCACATTAGCTATTCTCCAGTCTAACGGGACCACCCCCGAGTTTACAGATTCATTAAATATTATCGCTAACGGGCCTGCTATTTCCCGTGCCAATTCCTTCAATATTCTCGGACTCAGTATGGCCATTCTTATGTTCTTATTATATATGCATGGATCACAATTAAACGGTTACTTCTGTATACTGAAAATATGCTCTAATCATGAAGACAGGCAGGGTTGGTAAACAAGTTAGTCCCAGACTAAGGAATGGTGAGTGGCCTGTTTGCCTGGGTCTCAAATGTAAATGGACCAGGGTGAGCCAAATACAATAATAATTATATTTGCACACTCACTGAACAGGAAAAGCAGAAGGATGAGATAGTCTGTCATTTACTCACCAGTGGGAGAGGAGACCTTTGTCCGGGGGTACCCTTCTAAGGATACATTTCAAAATCTTACTGGACTGTAAGGAGGGGGGGAAACTGTTGGGTTATCCTTCACTGAGGGAACAAAGAGATTGGTGCTCTTTGAGATCCATGAAAGCTGGATCCTGGTCTGGAGGTGGTGGGGACAGATGGGCCTGTGACACTGAGAAGAGGATTTAGGTGAGAAAACTGCTGTAGAAAAGGTGTGTAACCTGTTAAATTTTAGTCACTAGAAAGTGTAACATTACCTTTGTTTCATTTTCAACCATTTTCTGTTTCTATTATTCTTCTTGCTTCGTATCACTTAAATCTCTGTCCTTTGATAATAAACCTCTTTATTTTACCATAAGCTCAGTGCCGTTATATTAAGTAGAGCGCTTATTCCTGGTTAAGTCAGGAAAACTGGTGTGTATGCTTTAGAGACAGTGGATTTGGTAATTGCTGTAAACATCCAATGATGGGCCTGGATGCTGCAGGGAGATGCTTCTGGGGAGTTTGGGAAGTAAAGTGCACCCAGGTTTAATCTACAAGGCAAAGCAAGGACTGGCAAAGGCCTGAAGACTTTGCTCATGTGGCTACCAGATTGGGGTGACAGGGAGCTGTCCCTCAGTTTAGCACCAGCAGATCCCACTTTTGCTAGGACAGAGGGATAACAGGGCGACTTACAGTTCTGGATGCCCCAAGAAGGCATCACACACAGCCGCCCACACATACACATCTGACTGGTGAAACCCAAAGGCCAGATGGAATAAACAGAGACGAAGGATTCATCCAAGCATCATGAAGGGCAAACTGTCCAACAGAGACTGGTGGTGCATCCAAACCAGCTAACCAACTAACCAGAAATTTACTGAATTAAGCTAAACTGGTTTAAATGGGGTTTGACATTACTGAAACAAAACCAACTTTAATCCATTTAGTTTACAATTAATTTCACACATCAGTGCATTTTTTCTAATTAGTCTACCAGCCAGATTTCTTTAAAAAGGGGTCTTATTAATGAGTTAACGGAACCCATCAACTAGAAAAAATTCATTGCTACCACTTTAGACTCATATCTGGTAGTCACCACCACGGTGGTTGTACATGCTGGAAGTGGGGCCATTTTTCTATGTGACATAATATCTAAATGTTTTTGGGCATCTGAGCTGCAAAAAATCATAAAATCACAAAAAGGGCCAGGGCTCAGAGAAACAGTCTAATTTTGATCAAAATTGGTAGAAAGCTTCTACATTGAATTGCTAATTCAACTATGTACTCAAAATAGTACTGTTTTGAAAAGTTTGGGAAATATTTAGCCCCAGGTGATATATTTTACACATTTTTCTATACCTTTTTGCCTTCAATTAAAGCAAAAGTCTATAGTCACATGACAGTTACAAGCTTGTTTGTACCATGTAATACATCACTTAATTAGATTACAATAGGTCTATATGATTCTATATTGTACAGTATCAGGGGGTAGCCGTGTTAGTCTGTTTCTACAAAAACAACAAGGAGTCTGGTGGCACGTTAAAGACTAACAGATTTATTTGGGCATAAGCTTTCATGGGTAAAAACCGACGAAGTGAGGTTTTTAACCCACGAAAGCTTATGCCCAAATAAATCTGTTAGTCTTTAAGGTGCCACCAGACTCCTTGTTATATTGTACAGTAAGATTCAAGAACCTGATTTGTTGCTATTTATAATTAATGGGGCCTAATCCTGATCCAAACAAAATTATTTACACATTTTTCTTTGACTTCAATAAGAAAAGGATCAAGTCCACTGTTGCTGAGCTAAATAGAATAGCAAAAGAGCTAATTAGAAATGCCATATAACATAGTAATTGCATGTTAAAGTACAATATCACATATGGGAAACATAGCTTACCATATCACTTTTATTGTACTTTATTACCACATTTATATTCAGAATAAAATATATTTTATCCAGGAGGTTATTGGGATTCATTTATTGCTTTTCTTTTCTAAATATACAGCATAAAAAAGTTGATCCAAGGCTCTAGATGCCCTGAACAGATAAAAATATAATAAAAAAAGACAAAAGTAGCAGTAGCAAGTACACTATTCTCCGCAGAAAGTGGTCTGCAATTAAAAGTTTTCCCACTTCAATTCCATCAAAACATAACCAGCTCAAGTAGTGTTCCACTTCCTCAACTGAACCTCCTTCTCCCAATCTCAAACCTTCCCAAACACCTACCAAAACATATTATCAAATCTAACCTACCAGATGAATCCTTCAAAGAAAAAAACAACAAACCTTCAAGAGGCCTTCAGAATCCCTAAGGTGTTTTTGGTCTTTCAAACTCCTTGTCCATTCAATCCAGTTAATTGCATCCAAAATCACTGAGGCAAAGAATTTAATATTTGTCCTTTCTTTGACATTTTCGGTGGGTGCAGTGTTATTGTATCCATGTTGTTCCCAGGATATTAGAGAGACAAGGTGGGTGAGGTATTTATTTCGACCAATTTCTGTTGGTAAGAGACACACTTTTGAGCTCACACAGAGCTCTTCTGCAGGTCCTCACATCTGCAGTGAAAGCATTTCATTAGTTTTAAACCAAGTTCAGACTTTGTCCCCTGTAGTTATGCCACCAAGTTGGAAAGTGAAAGTAACTGCAAAGTTACAGTAATTTGAGCCATAAACATATTCCCCGGAAGATATGGAGAGGAGGAGATAAGAATCCTTTCTTAAGGAAATACCCACAGACCTAATGAAATGTCAACCTCTTCTTGCAGAAATCTCATTTGAAGCACCATGACCCTGTCTCAAGTCAAGATAGATGGCTGGTGCCTCCCCATTGTGGGGGGTCACCAGCTAAAGGGGAGGACATGTGACCTCCCCACAGGTCTCCTCCCCACCTCCAACCCCTCCCTGCACTCTTCTCCTCCACATTACCTTATGGGGGGGAAGGGAGAACTCTGTTTTCCTGCTGTGCCAGCTCCCTCCCTCTGCCAAGGATTTCCCTACACCCCCCCGAATTTCACCATCACCCCTCCCAGTGGTCAACTAGTTACATAGTGTTGCCAGTTGAGTTGTTGGCTGGAAATCTGAATTGAAATTGAAACATTAATACACACTTTAAAAGCATATGCAGTGTATGATTAAAAAACCTGTACCTGAAAAAGCATAATAGGTTTGAAATGTACGAACAAAGACTGGCTTCCTCACACAGCTGGGTTTTTTTTATGACAATGTTGGTGCATTTGTTTCGGCAGTGTTGGCCAACCTTATAATTTCAAATTATGATTTGTAAGCAAGATCTGAATGAGCAACTCCCCTCACGGGCTCACCCCTCATTGGCCCTCACCCCCCTGTATATTCAACCACCCTCCCATTTCAATTCCGGGGGGAACAATTCCCAAGGAAAACCCTGAAAGAAGCTGTGGGGCTTCTGCAGACTATTTCCCTGCTGCAGCACCTCACCCTGGGTGGGCTGTGGCTTGGATTGCCAATTTTCAAATTGCAGAAAACCAAACACCCTTGCCCTGCCCCAGCTCTGGTGTGCCGGGCGGCATGGTTACAGTGCCCTCAGCTCCAGTGTGCTAGGCAGCCAGCCCCTGTGCACTGGGCAGCTGGGCCGTCCCCAGCCCCGGTGCTCCGGGTGGCTGGGCTATCCCCAGTCCCAATGTGCCAGGCAGCCTGGCTACCCCCAACCCCTGTGCACTGGGTGGCCAGCCCCACAGAGCCGGGCGGTGCAGCTGCAGTGCCCCCAGCATTGGGCAATGCAGTCCAAGGGCCAAGTAGGCAGTGCAGCCCCAGTTCCAGCCACTCTGAGTGCCTTCGGGAGGCAGGCCGGCCAGCCCCTACCAACCTGGGACAGCCAGGGCAGAGTGCTTAGAATTGCGGGAGGGGGCCAGTCTAGCCTTGGGGCTGAGCGTGCATGGGGCTACACTAGGCTGTTTGGGGAGACACAGCCTCCCCACTGCCTAAAATACCTGACACCCATGCCTGTCCCTGTGCCATGCACCAAGCCTGCCTGTTCTCAGCACCACGTTGGTCTGAGCTTGGTGTGTCTGTGCCCTTCCCTGTGCCATTTGCCGAGCCTCCCTGTTCTCAGCACCACATGGGTGTGAGCTTGGTGTGTGAGCTGGGTCAACTGGGCCCAGGCCCAGGGGCCCCGGCCAATTTGAGGGGCCCTGGAAAAATGGGCACCCTTGTGGCCTGACCTACTCTGCCCACTCAGCGCTCCAGCTGGAGCACCGGGCAGGTTGGCGGGTGGAGCGGGGCAAGCCCCTGTGCCCTAATTCCGCTCTCTGGCTGAAGCACCGGGCAGGTGGAGCAGGGCAAGCCCCTTCACCCCAACTCTGGTCCCCGGCAGGAGCACGGGGGTGTGGGGGAGACTGCAGCAGAAGGGGTGGGGAGGGGCCCCCACTTGCTGTGGCCCAGGGCCCCACAAAACCGTAATCTGCCCCTGCACACAGCTGGACACCACTGGGGATGTGGAAAATATCATGGGCTGAAATTATGATTTGTAAGCAATTATCAACATTGAAGTTCATCTGCCATTTTGTTGCCCCGTCACCCAGTTCAGTGAGATTCCTTTGAATCTAATCTCCTTTGAGTCTGCTTTGAACTTAACCTATGTTGAGTAGTTTTGTATCATTTGCAACTTTTGCTCCCTCACTGTTTACACCTTTTTCCAGATCATTTATGAGCTTGCTTATATCCAGATCAAAGTATAAACCAAAAATCATTCCCCACCTTAGGTATCTGCAAGAAATGTCACCACAGCTTCAGGGTCTCTGGGGAGCAGCTGACTACCCCTTTCCTTTGAGTTATATAGAGTCCAGGAGAACCCTTTTTAATAAAAATAATTTATTCTAAAGTATAGATTGTTTCATCTGAGCATCTGGGGTAATTCTAGTGGTTTCAATGAATTTTTGAATTCTTCCCCCTCTCTGTGCACTCATTGAAGCTGAATGCTAGAGGGAAAGGAGAGGAATAGCAAGAATCATGTGATGCTATTAGCATGAAGAGACAAAACCTACAATTCAACATTCCTTTTATGGAACACATCTGTTATTTCTGCCAAACCATCAGCCTCTGACACAGCTGGTTGGAGCAGAGTCACAAGAGAGTCGTGTTTTGTTTTTTGGAATCTGTCCCAGAAACCTGAAAGGAAAAAAAGAGGGGGAAGAGGAAAGCTTGGGTGTAGCTACAGGTGTTGTACTTAAAGTACTGCACAGGATCTTTTTAGGGGGAATAAGGCAAAACGCCACATTTATTAGTAATACATGTATTCATTAACACTGTATTATATGCATATAATATATTACACTTACACTCACACACACACACACACAAACCCATTCCGTCTTGTTGTTACCAATTAGTTGCTCCCCTTAACTTCACTGGCCAGGTGAGTTAGATGGGGGAGGGGGTGGAGCCGGGCTTCTGCCGATCCGGATCGATGCTCCCATGTTGACAAGACGAGACCCGGGGTCCTCTGCAAGACATCTCACTTTTATAGCAGCTTTCCTCTTATGCAAATCTATACCAGATTCAAACTCTGTGTCTGTGTCCATTGGTCCTTTGTGCTGCTTTCTTTTGAGTGTTGTCCCAATGCTGCAAAGAGGGTGTTTCCAAAAGAAGGTGCTTGCTTCTAACCCCGAGGCCGTCGGTATGTCTGCTTGTCTTTAATGAGCCCACTTGACACGTTTTATTGTTCTTGGGTCTGGCTCCCAGCCCCTCTCCAATAGTTGAGGCTGTCTGGAGGTGCTGCCTTCCATGCCTTGCTCATCCACACCTCATTCATTCAACAGGGCAATTGATTAAGAGTGGGGGCGGGGAGAGCTCTTGTTCTACTGCTAGCAAAAAGAATTTTTTCTTCTATCTTATTCTATCCTTAGGGGCTATAATATTATACCAAGGGCAATGCAAAGTTTCTAAATGAGGCTTTGATACAAAGTCCCATGAAAACAGAGGTCACACGTGGGTAGACCCACCACAAGGTTATACGAAGAGGCACAATGTAAAGTTATATGAAAATTATCAGAGATTGATCTACATTGTCCCCCTTTTGACCTCTCAAGAACAATTCTTGAGTGGTCACCATATAAATCTTTTGTATTTGTTGCAAACAAACCAAACAATTATAACCAGGTGAATATAACTAAAACCATTACAATTGACTAAACACCAGATATAACATAAACACAAATGCAAACAATTATCATTATAATAATTGGAAATACAACAAAACCATTACCATTACAATAATTGGGTACATTGACAAACAAAATGAGGCCCAAGTTTGATGCTGCAATAGCCATCAAACAATAAAAGTCACTGAGGTCAGGACCTTCTTAAGCACACACAACAAATAAGATTTTGTAGGAGTACCACAGTTGTTATGCAAGGTTAAGCTGATTTGGACTTAAACTAACATTGAGTTGCTAAAATGTTGTAGAATTCCCTATTTTTAACAGTTGTTTTCAGAGGTTTCTGGGGACCTGAAAGATGGGGCCATACAATTATGGGCCAAGGTCTTACAGGTTATGGGGGCCCAAGAACTACCCTTCAGGGCTTGGGGAAATAGAACCAGAGTGCATAGAGGAAAGTGTGGAATGAATAATAATACAAGCAAATGTAACTAACAATACAAATGTATCAAGAACAAAAATCAACAACAAAATGATTATTAGAGAACCTGACAAAACAAAACAACCCTGATGCACTGGGGACCAAAGTCTTTTGGAGACAAGTGGTGATTGATAAGTTGGATGGAGATGGGGGAAGTAGAGAGAGGAAAAGACATTTGCCCTGTCTAGTGTAGTATTTCCTCTTTTTCTGGACCCAGTGCTAGCACAGGACACCACTAGAGACAGACACAGAACATGCAACACACAACACTGAACACAGACTTTGTCATGACACTATAACCATGGTATTTTATAACTCTTCAGCTGGTGCCAGCTCTTCTGATGTTCTGGTTCAGATCCTGAAAGATAGAAGCTTGGAAACAAATTAGCACAGTGCTTTCACCCTGGCAGAACCTGCTTGGTCTCTGCCACAGTGTGTTTGGTACTTGGGGCTGCACAAATGCTAATTAAATGGTGCATTTTTTGTGAGTGTAAATCCTCCCTTTTTCTCAGTAAAAGGGGTTAACACTCCATCTAGAAAAAAAATTTCTGTTTTAAAATCTCCAGCCATTTTGCCATGGCCTGGAGATCTGAGGCAGAAGCAGGCACTGTGGTTAACTGTTTTAATGGCATTTTGGCCCTGGGAGGAGGAATTTACCCAAATATCCCCCTTCCCAATCTCCAGAGGGGTCCCAAAGGTCTGCCCCCTTCTGGGGTCTCAAATGTTTCTTCTCCTGATGTTACTGCTGCTGTAAGATTTGAGAGTGCTGTTTTAACTCTCTGTACCCAACCTGTTTTCCAGTTTCTTTATCTGTTGCTTGCCTGGGCCCGATTCTGCTTTTTCCAATAAACAGTTTCTTTCCATGGGCACAAGCCTTGTTTTACTACCAATTTAGCAAGGAGGGTGGGCTTTTTAACTAGCCCCCACCCTTCCTGGTCCCATTCCTTAAACATTTTCTTTAAAATTGTGAAATTACCACAATATTACTTACAAAACAAACAAACATAAACCACACTACACTGCCCAAACTCCTATATCCTTCAGAGTTTGGTTTAACAGAACAAGATCTGTATCTTATGTTTTTAACCCACTCTGGGCCAGAGGGAGAGACGCTAAGCCTCCCTCTGTATTACTCGGTCTGCTACCACCGAGGGTTCATACACCAATTATACAAATCCTTCCCCGGATTAGATCCTTCCCCGGATCAGAGTGAGAAACACTAAGTTCTCCTCTTTAGCTCAGCCTTCCTATGGCTGAGGGTGTATGTACCTCTACAACACAATTGAAACCTAAACTCCTATATCCTTCAGAGTTTGGTTAGATCCTTCCCCGGATCACAGTGAGAAACACAATTTAAACCTAAACTCCTATATCCTTCAGAGTTTGGTTAATTAACTGAAAGTTTACGCTCTTTTTCCTATAGTGCCAGGCTTGCTAAAGCTGGCGGTGTGCACACCAGTTTGATAATAACTGTGGATTCTATGCTTGCTCCCCCTTTCGCATTCTCCACCAAAATGTTGTACTTAAAGTACTGCACAGGATCTTTTTAGGGGGAATAAGGCAAAACGCCACATTTATTAGTAATACATGTATTCATTAACACTGTATTATATGCATATAATATATTACACTTACACTCACACACACACACACAAACCCATTCCGTCTTGTTGTTACCAATTAGTTGCTCCCCTTAACTTCACTGGCCAGGTGAGTTAGATGGGGGAGGGGGTGGAGCCGGGCTTCTGCCGATCCGGATCGATGCTCCCATGTTGACAAGACGAGACCCGGGGTCCTCTGCAAGACACCTCACTTTTATAGCAGCTTTCCTCTTATGCAAATCTATACCAGATTCAAACTCTGTGTCTGTGTCCATTGGTCCTTTGTGCTGCTTTCTTTTGAGTGTTGTCCCAATGCTGCAAAGAGGGTGTTTCCAAAAGAAGGTGCTTGCTTCTAACCCCCGAGGCCTTCGGTATGTCTGTTTGTCTTTAATGAGCCCACTTGACACGTTTTATTGTTCTTGGGTCTGGCTCCCAGCCCCTCTCCAATAGTTGAGGCTATCTGGAGGTGCTGCCTTCCATGCCTTGCTCATCCACACCTCATTCATTCAACAGGGCAATTGATTAAGAGTGGGGGCGGGGAGAGCTCTTGTTCTACTGCTAGCAAAAAGAATTTTTTCTTCTATCTTATTCTATCCTTAGGGGCTATAATATTATACCAAGGGCAATGCAAAGTTTCTAAATGAGGCTTTGATACAAAGTCCCATGAAAACAGAGGTCACACGTGGGTAGACCCACCACAAGGTTATACGAAGAGGCACAATGTAAAGTTATATGAAAATTATCAGAGATTGATCTACACAGGGACAGAATTAATGGTTTGGGACCATTTAATTGTGCATTTCTTTGCATTCAAATGTGTCTTTGTGTGGCAGGTTGAGTCTTCCCTTATAATAACCTTGTGAGTTTGGTGTAACTTTAACTCTGAATTTGTGAGTTCTCTCACATTTGCTTAGTAATTACCTATTGACTGTTTGTTTCAATAATTGGGGGGTCAGTGAAACTGCCCATTGCAAGTATAGAGCTAATTTGTGAAGGGGGCAGCTTTCTTGTGAGTTGGGCATGTCTACGCTGGTAGAGTTACAGCACCGGGAGTTACAGAAGTGTTCAGAGAGTGCTGAAGGGAAACCACTGCTGTATGTTCACACTGTCAGTTTCCCCTGTGCAATAGCGTGTTCACACTTGTGGCACTTGCAGCTATATTCGAAGCAGTGCACTCTGGGCAGCTATCCCACAGAGCACCTCTTTCTCTTCTGCTGCTAAGAGTTGTGGGAAGGCGGAGTGGGTCATGGGGCATCCTGGGTCCTATCCCAGTGCCCTGTGATGCATTGCTTTGCATCCCAGCAATCCCTGTGCTTCTGTCTGCATTTGGTGCCATCTTTCAATGGTTTGTGTATTGCGTGCCCTGCCTCTTCGGGCTGCAGGAATGGATCCCGAACTGTTGACCAATATGCTGCTCGCTCTGACCAACATGTCATGAGTGGCAGTGGAGTTATTCCTTAAACTACAAAGGCAAGAGGAGTGTGACATTGATCTTGCCATGTGTAGTAGCTATGACACGAGATTCCTTGTGGCATTCATGGCGGTGCTGACCACAGTGGGATGCTGCTTTTGGGCTTCGGAAACAAGCACTGAGTGGTGGGATCACATTGTGATACACATCAGGGATGACAAGCAGTGGCTGCAGAACTTTTGGATGAGGAAAGCCACATTCATGGGATTGTGTGATGAGCTCACCCCAGCCCTGTGGTGGAAGAACACGAGAATGAGAGCTGCCCTGCCTTTGGAGAAGCACGTGGTGATTGCACTGTGGAAGCTGGCTACTCCAGACTGCTACCTATCGGTCGCTAACCAGTTCGGAGTGGGAAAGTCAACTGTTGGTCTCATGTTGAGAGATATCTGCAGGGCCATTAATTGTACCCTGTTCCAAAAGACCATGACTCTGGGCAACGAGCGTGACATTGTGGATGGTTTGCACAAATGGGCTTCCCTAAGTGTGGAGGGACGAGAGATGGCACGCACATTCCAATTCTGGCACCAGACCACCTAGCCACCGAGTACATTAATCGCAAGGGGTATTTCTCAATGGTTCTCCAGGTGTTTGTGGATCACTATGGGCGTTTCACAGACATTAACACAGACTGGTCTGGAAAGGTGCATGATGCATGCATCTTTTGGAACACTGACCTGTTCAGGAAGCTGCAAGCAGGGACTTTCTTCCTGAACCAGAAGATCATCGTAGGGGAAGTCGAAATGCCCATTGTGCTCCTGGGAGACCCTGCCTACCCGTTAATGTCGTGGCTTATGAAGCCATACACAGGGCAACTTGACAGCAGCAAGGAGCAGTTCAACAACAGGCTGAGCAAGTGCAGAATGACTGTTGGGTGTGCCTCTGGCTGTTTAAAAGCCCGCTGGTGCTGGCTCTATGGGAAGCTGGACTTGGCCGATGACAATGTTCCTATGCTTATAGCCGCGTGCTGTATGCGCCATAATATTTGTGAAGGGAAGGGTGAAAGCTTCAATCAGGTCTGGACCACAGAGGCTCAGCACCTGGAGGTTGAGTTTGAACAGCCAGAGACTTGGGCTTTTAGAGGGACACAGCGCAGGGCCATAAGGATCAGGGATGCCTTGAGGCAGCAATTTGAAGCTGAAAGCCACTAATATTTGTTTCTATGCTCGGAAGTGCAGTGCTTGTAATGCTAGGAGGTGATTGGTGCAGATGTTGCAATATGTGGGATTAACATAATTGTATGTTGCTTTGCAGAGCTCTTTTTGCTTTCAATTAATAGACTAAAGATTGCTTTCAAACCAGCACAATTCTTTTATTAAAAAAAAAAAAAAAAAAAACAACCGGAGGAGAGAGTCAAACCGAAAAAAAACCCCACCAACAGTGAGGGGGATGGGTAAAGGGAAGGTCCCAGGAGGAGCAGGGGTCCCAGGACAGCTAAAGATTTGTGTATGTCCAGTGATCATATCCAACCTTCTCCTTTGGAGTACAATGCAGCGGGTACTGTGCTTCAGCAGTGCCAAACTGCAGAGGGATGGGTGGTGAGTGCAGTGGGTAGTGGGCGTCCGCAGCGCTGGACTGTCAGGGGGGAGGAGTGGAATACTGCAGGTATAGACTGGAGCCAGGAGGTTGATAACAGTGTGTTGGCGGTTTCTGGGGGGGTGCATGGGAAAGAATTTTGCTACAGCGACTGAAGGGGAGGGCAGGCACGGAACTGCTCGGTTTGAAGAGCTAGTATCGCCTGGAACGTGTCTGCTTGGCGCTCCATAACCTATAAGAGCCGTTCTGTGGCTTCATTGTGGTATGCCCATTTTCCTTTTGGTACCTCTTCTCGCTGTCCCGCCATTCCTTCAATTCCTATTTCTTAGTGGCGGAGTGCATCATAACATCACACAGAAAGTCTTCCTTAGTTCTTCTTGGCTGCTTTCTAATTCTGTGCAGCTGTTCAGCCACTGATAAAGAGGGAGGCTGGGCTCCCAAGATCATCTCTGTGAAGTTTAAATGCAACATTTTACAGAAGCAGTATTGTTTGCAACACAGACAACACTGATTCAGTGATTTAAAACACAGCCAGTACTCACACACCCATCACTATGTGGCTGACACCGGGCAAGCATACATGAGCCACAAGACCCCCAAAATGGTGAGTAGCCACAGGGCCACGGTAAATCACTCTTCCTGGACCCTGCTGTACACTGGGCACGTTGCTCTTGTGGGGAGCCAGCATTGCAGGTGGGGGCCTGATAATCATTCCTGTCCCCACACTTTCCACAGGAGATGATCATTATGGAAGATCTCACCCTCAGCTGTGAGATCAGCGAATCAAGGGATGGTCTTCTCCAAGTCTGTGGCTTTAACGATGCTGGCTTGGGTGGGACACTTATGAGAGTGTCAGTTCAGAACAAATTGCTTAAAGCAGGGCAGTTATAGCCCAAGGCTGGGGTTCCTTTGCATACCAAGGCAAACCAAACCAGCCAAACAGAGAAGACTTCGGTTTTTACCCCACTGGCTAACCACAAGTCATACAAGCAATTTCCTCAGACACTCCAGTTTCCTAGTATCACCACCAGTGCCACACCTTATGGGGATGAATAGTTATGAAAACCAATACCCCAGTAAAAGAAAAAGGGTTCTCCTGATCCCAAAGGACCAAGCCCCAGATCAATATACAAATAAGATCTTACCCACAAATCACACCTTTGCCAATCCTTTAAAAT